>NC_056739.1:1038330513-1038335513 GCF_019279795.1 Protopterus annectens | reverse complement strand
ATTATCACTTCTCAGCATTGCCCTTTGGCTTATCTACTGCACCCAGAGTATTCACGAAATGCCTGGCATCAGTAATTGCACATTGCAGACTTCAGGGGATTCAAATATACCCATACCTGGACGACTGCCTTATACAAGCGGACAGCCAACAAATACTGGTAAAACACCTGAACTATGCCATCCGCCTACTACAAGCCTTGGGATACACAGTCAACATTCAGAAATCAAGACTTGTTCCATCCCAACGAATAATTTTCCTGGGTGCAAAACTGGATACAAACACCCAAATGGCTTTTCTCACAGAAGAAAAACAAGAACAATTACCGGATTATTTCAGAAATCTGACAACTCAAACCCAGCTGACTGCAAGGAAAATCCTGCAGGCCCTGGGTTTCATGGCATCTTGCATTCTTCTGATTCCACAAGCAAGGCTGCATATGAGGAAACTACAATGGTACCTAAGGAGTCTATGGTCTCAGCACAGTCACAGCCTAGAAGCTTTGATCCCCCTCATTCCATGCCTTCAAAAGGAATTCCTGTGGTGGGTACAAGCAAGCCAGTCAAACATGGGTCTGCCTTTCAGCAAGCCACATATCAGCCATACCATTACAACGGACGCCTCAGACCATGGATGGGGAGCGCACATGGAGGGCAGATGCATTCAAGGACAATGGACACAAAAAGAATTGCGCCTGCACATCAACCAAAAGGAAATGCTGGCAGTGATACATTCAATCGAGGCCTTAGAACACTTCCTGCATCAAGGTCACCTGCTAATAGACAGACAATACCACAGTTATGTAGTACATAAACAAGCAAGGAGGTACCAGTTCCTACCCTCTTTGCAGGCTGGCAATGAATCTTTGGGAACTTTCCCTAAAACTCAATATAGAGCTACAATCCCAGTTCGTACCAGGAAAGGACAATGTACTGGCGGACAGCCTAAGCAGAAACATCATGAATCCACACGAATGGATGTTGCACCCAGATATTTTTCTTCAGATAACACAATCATGGGGAAGGCCAGACATAGATCTTTTTGCCTCCCACCACAACCATCAACTGAAGAAATTCTGCACAAGGACATAACATCCTCAAGCATGGAAAGTGGACGCCCTCTCCTTCAGCTGGAATACTCTAACAGTATATGCATTCCCACCTCTACCGTTAATGACCAAGGTCTTACTGAAGATCAGGACAGAGCAACCAAAAGTGATTCTGATAGCTCCGGACTGGCCAAGACAACATTGGTACCCACTGTTAAGGAGCATGTCACGCACGAAACCGTGGCCTCTTCCACAATGGCCACTAATTCTGACACAGCACAATTACAAAACTCTGCACTCCAGCCTAAAAACCTTGCAGCTGACAGCCTGGAAAATACCTTGACTCCTCGCCAGGATAAACTATCCAAGAGGGTAAAGGATATCATCAAGGAAGCTCGGTGGCCTTCCACAAGAAAGGCATATTCAGCAAAATGGAAAAGATTTCGTACCTGGAACACCGCAAAGGGTCAAGATCCGACAGTGATGAGCATTCCACATATCCTTGAATACTTGGCTGAAATGCTCCATAATGGCCTTTCTTATTCTTCCATAAAAATTCATGCTTCAGCAATTTCAGCAGAGTACAACACTGATCCACCTGTATTTTCTCATCCTCTGCTAAGGCAGTGTCTAAGAGGGATAAAAAACATCAACCCTCCAAGGAAACCACCAGTGCCTACATGGGACCTTAACTTCATGCTGGAAAAATTAACTCTACCTCCCTTTGAACCAGCAGCATCTTCAGAACTACAATTCCTGTCTTGGAAGACTGCCTTCCTTCTGGCCATAACCTCAGCAAGAAGAGTATCTGAGTTACAGGCCCTCATGGCAGTACAGCCATTTCTCATTTTTCATCAGGACAGAGTCTCTTGGAGAACCAATCCTTCATTCATGCCAAAGGTGGTATCCAGGGTCTCACTGAACCAAGCTATTCACCTGCCTACCTTCTTTCCAAATCCACAAAATAAAGGAGAGAAACTTCTGCATACCCTGGAAATTCACAGACAGTTGCGCTACTACTTGGACAGAACTTAGACTTACAGAAAAACTGACCAACTCTTTTTAGCATATGCTGCTGGTGTACAAGGAAAAGCAATTTCCAAACAGACAATTTCAAAATGGATAGGAAATTGCATTCGATTCTGTTACTCTTTTCATGGAAAAGCTGTGCCAGCTAACATCAGGCCTCATTCCACCAGAGCAACAGCCACCTCCACAGCCTTCTTAAGAGGGGTGGCTACAAAGGACATTTTAGAAACTGCTACATGGAGCTCTGTGCATACATTTTCCAAACATTACAACTTGCCTTTATATTCCAGATCCAGAGCAGGCTTTGCTACTGCAGTCCTGCAGGGCATGTTAGCTACACCATCCTTTTCTTAGGTCCTACCACCCCCAGCTTGGCTATGGTATTCTACCCATATGTAAGGACTGCAGATGCATCCATGAAGGACATAGTACAGTTTTGTACCTACCATAAATGTAGATGCCCGATAGGTATGCATTTGCAGTCAGGTTTTCCCTCCCTCCTACCCCTCTGTGGTATTCTTTGGGTACCTATCCCTCATTTTAGCTAGCTGGGGTTATCTTTTATGGTGTATTTTGTTTTTTATTGCTGTGCATGTTTGGAAATTTTTCATCTCTCAAAATTTAGCCTTACTTAGAGGGCACCTGGCATCTGGGGCAAGAAAAACTGAGGAAGATGGCGTCGGCTGACGCTTTTATACCCCAGGCGCTCTGACGTCGGGGAAAAGGGCGACTACAGCCGACGCCGGACCCAGACTTTGGAATCCGGCCGACCGAAGGGCTGCCTGAGGCAGGACAACCCATATGTGTAAGGACTGCAGATGCATACCTATCGGACATTTACATTTATGGTAGGTACAAAACTGTACTTTTTCATCTTCACAATTAATGGCGTAAACATTCTGTCATGTTTTCCCTTAAGGTTCTGTTAGTTTTACCAATGTAAAAGGCTGTACATTGTGTACATACAGCCAAATACACTAGATCATGAGATCTGCAATCAGCATAATGTTCAAACGTAAAAATCTTCTTGGTATCTGGATGTATAAATGTACATGTACGCGCTGTATATGAGCACTGATTGCAGCCTCTGCATGGAAATGTCCCTTTTTTATTGATTGGGGTTTGTTACTTTTTTCTTGTTATTAACATAACAGTCTTTTCAAGGATTTGGTGTTCTTGTATGTAAATTTGAGAAAGGAATAATCATCCTGACATGACGTATCTCATCTGATGTCTCTCTGTAAGCTCCTTCGTTAACGACCTTTTTGTGATTATTCATCCTATTTCTATTAAAAATTTGTTGTCCCTTCCCTTGTCTGTCTATGACCCTATCGTCATACAATTTCCTGGATTCATTTTTGGAGTATCCTCTTTCTTGAAATTCTTCCTCTGGATTCCTAATAGTAGTCTGGAATCTAGTTTCCTGGCTCGTCAACCTTGACACACTCAATCCCTGACCTGTAACTACATTCTTCTAGATATGAGAAGGGTGCATACTACTACGCAAGAGATTATTTTTTCTACAACTTTTCCTATATAGGGATGTCGAAGTCTCATTTTCTTTATTGATCATCATATCTAGAAATTATATTTCCCTATCCTGACCAATTCACTATAAATTCTAAGAACTCTGTGGTTTCATTGATGTATTTGATAAATGTGTCTAGATTCTCTACAGCATCTTCCCAAACAAAGAAGACATAATCTACAAATCTTTTGTAGTATTTAATAGAGTTCTGATATTGAGTGTCAATGATGTAAGCCTGTTCCCAGTGTGCCATAATAAGGTTGGCGTATGAGTTTGTACATAAAATTCCCATCACCACACCCTTGGTTTGTAGGTTATAATAGGATTCGTAAGAAAACACATTTTCTAAAATTAATTCCAACATCATCATATATCTCATTATTATTTCTTTTTCTACTCCTTTTTTAGTGAGAAAAATCCTAACCTATTCCATGCTAGTGTCAGTGGGTATCAATGTGAAGAGAAGCAACATTTAAGGTTACAAACAATATTGTGAGTTTATAACAGAAAATTCATATCGTAAAAGGCTTTCTCAAAAATGTTGAGTGTCTAATAGTGTCAGTCATCTCTACTACCTTCTTTAGCTGTTTCTCCATGTATATTGAAAGGGTACAATTAACCACCCCGACTTGAGACAATAGGTCTCATTGGGGGAACTTGCAAATTTTTGTGAACTTTTGGGAGACCTCTAAAAGTTGGAACACATGGTAACTCAGCTAAAAAGTACTTGTACAAATCATTAGTTATAATGTTAGACATTAAAAAATCATAGAGATCACCATGAACTTTTTATTTGCTTACTTTTATTAAGCTGTTCATTATTCAAACCCTTATATGTTTCAGTATCATCTATTAAATTAAACATTTTATTTTCATAAAAAAATACTGTCCATTATCATGACCGTTCCACCCTTGTCAGCTGGTCTAATGATTGTCAGTATTCTGTTGCAAGTTTTAAAGTGCTTCAAATTCTTCTTTGTTGAGATTATAAAAATTCCGTCTGTTATTGCTGTGTTCAGATAACTCTAAAAAATCCCTTTCACAAGCTCGTTCGAATGCTTCGAGTACAGGATGTGTAGGGGGGCATAAACGTGGTTGGTTTCTTAAATCAAAATCATCAGTTTTACTGCCATCAAACAATTTCAAGGCTACATTTCTAATAAAGAATTTAGTGTCTAAAACAAAATCAACAATGTCAGTCCCTCTCGAGGGTATAAAAGAAAGCCCTTTACTCAGCAGTGATTTCTCAGCTGCTTTTAACTCATAACGTGAAATATTAATTAAGTCCGACTCACTTTTTTTGGAGTCTTTTCTGAGGCTCTGGATTGTCTCCTAATGGCTTCCGTTTCTTGTTGCCTCAATTCCCTAACGAGTCAGAAGACTAGAATGGACACACA
>NC_056739.1:1038262941-1038322941 GCF_019279795.1 Protopterus annectens | reverse complement strand
TAGCAAAAACCCAACTAGCCTTCTCCAAAACAGAAACCTGAATGCAGTCTAACCATCTGGCACAAAATGCCTTTTTCCCCCTACCAAAACTCTATTGACAAATCCACATTCACCATACAGAGCCAAAACAACACCCTCCTTGAAATCATTCCCAACACCAAGCTTCTTGGCATCATTATTGATGAACTAAAATTTGACACCTACAGCCGCTCTGCAATCAAGGAAACTCGCCAAAAGTTGCATCTCCTCTACAGGCACAGCAGCTTCCTAAGCCCCTCTACCCGTCAAAATCTTGCATCCACCTTTCTGCTCCCCTCCCTTGTGTATGGTGCCCCTCTTTTCACCAATCTCCATCTTGGTTTTCAGTCCAAACTTGAATCCTGCTACCGCAAGATCTTCAAATTTGCATCCAATTCAAAAAAATCCATCCCATCACTGCCACTCCCTCCTCACCCTCAACTGGTTTGAACTACCCAACTACCTCAATTACCTACACCTCACCATTGCCCACAACCTCATCTTTAAATCTGCCAACTGCCCAGCTCTCTCTAATTTCTTAAAACGTTTCATTCCCAACCGCTCACTCAGATCCAAAAACCAAAATCTCCTTCAGGTCCACAAACCTGCACGACCTCCTGGCCATCTACTGCTGTCCCACTCATTAGCTAAACAGTGGAAAATTCTACCTACACACCTGCGCAATCTACCTAACCATACAAATTTCATATCTCCTCTTCTCTCTCATCTTTCTTTCAAATGGGAATGCCCTAGCCACGCTCCAACTTTAACTCCTCCCCCCCCATTCCACTAACTCATCCATCTTCCTCTACTATTACTTCATCCCACCCAAAACAATCTCTTCCCTACCAAAAACTAATTTTCTCTCCAATATCTATTGTACTATGCTCTCCAATCTCAAATATACTATTACCCTCTCCATGCATATTTTTCTGACCTACTAATGGCTAGTTGCTATATATTTTGAAATGTTAAACCTACAGTTGAGTTTATAACAAAAACATTCACTTTATGTAAATGTTGAAATTTCTTCATTGAATTATGTCTTTTCATTTTTGTGACATTGTGACAAGCCAATTGCAAATGTCATGGAGCTTATCTGTAAAAGTTTAATTAGCTATATGAACTATGTCCTTCTGTAACATGTGAAATGTAACTTGTAGTTATTGTGGAGCTTTTCTTCTTGGGCCTCCACTGAAAATGGGCTCTTCTTTGCCCAGTGGACTTCCCCGGTCATCAAACTTAAATAAAATAAATAAAAATAAAAATATTGTATCCTGGGTTTCTAAGGCTCTCTTTCTACTACTCATTATATGGTAAGACTTTGCATAAATAATTAAACTCCAAGTCTGTTTTAGAGTTGGTTACTTGGTCCTCTGTACACATCTTTACAAAGCAGTATAAAATTGATGCCTTCTCCAGGTCCAGGACAGCTTATGCTAGGTCAGTCTTGGGGTACTGGACAGCACTTCTGCTTAATAGCCAACCACCCTTACCTCCTTCAGCTCTGGATCTCACCCATTTGTCAGAAGTACAGCAATACTAATTTCAGTTAGGACATAGTACAGCTTTGTAAGAACTTATAACAACAGTAGATGTCCTACTGATCACAGTTCCAGTATTCCATCCTATCTTCCATCCTCGGCTCTCTGTCACCTCCATCTTCAGTTGTCTCTCTTGCTTTTGCTCTTTTACATGGGAATGGGAGAATTTTCTTACCAGTTCAAGCACACCCGTCCTAGCTGACCAGTCCCCTCTCTCTAAAGTCTTCAGGCTGCCTTCTGAGGACCCACGCTTGTACGTCTATCTTTATACCTCAGCAATTAAGAGATGAGGTCATTTGTCAGATTTACAGCCTAGGGAGGGTAAAGCTTTGGAACTATGGCCAGACATTGGTGGTGACAAACCATTTGCTGCAGCTGTCATCAGTAGGACATCTACTGTTAAAGGTAAGTTTTTACACAGTTGTACTTTTTCTAAAGGAACTATAAATTAGTGTGGTGAGGATGTTCAAAAGGTGGCAAGGTTAACTCTTCCAAGACAAAGTTAAAATTTCAGGTAGGGGACCACCTGTTTTGTATGTGGACTCAAATGTTAAAACCCTTTCAAAAGTAGCTTGATCAGATACTGTTATGAAAGCAGGAGGATCCATGGCAGACGTGCTGAAATGGCCAAGAGATGAACCTCAATAGAGGAATATGAAGGGCCAGAGGATAGTAACTCACACAAATATTGCAAAACCAGAGGGTACAGAAGCTATAAAAATGGACTTTTGTGCTGCACTAACTAGCAAAACTTTTGCATTTACTAGTTTACAGATGTTCTTCGTGTTTCACTGTTGCAGTCATTACATTTGGGTAATCTGCTGGCAGGTTGCCCTCAGTTGGCCTGAGTTCCAAAGTCTTGGGTCCTGCGTCGGTTGCTGTCTCCTCTTCCATGACATCAGACCGTCAGGGGTATAAAACAAGCAGCCAACGCCATTTTCCTTAGTCTTTCTTTCCGCTCGATGCCCAAAGCAGAAGCAGTTTGCAAGTGCCAGTCAACTCCTGAAATTTTCTAGTTCTAGTTTCAGAACCGAAGTCTTCACTAAACCAAGTACCCCATTGGGGAAACTTTTTTCTTGCTCCGTACTGATGTCAGAAAAAGTTAATAATTGTATTACTTGTGAGAAGCAAATACCTCATAAGGATTTCCATTTATACTGTATTCCTTGCCTAGACCCTGATCACAATGTGCCTGGCTGTCGGTTTTGTGCTAGATTTAACCAAAGCACTATTAAGCTTCTGTATATTTTTACCTCAAAATATTTTGGAAACAGATTTAACTACCTGGAACTGTCGTCCGATAGCAATCCGACTACCGGAGTACACAAAAAAACGCAAAGAAAAGGACAGAGACAGACTGTCGAGGTCCAAAACCGATGAAGCTTCTCATAAGCCAGTCGCCGGTTTGCCCAGTACTCAGTGAGGTGCTTTCACAGCCCCTGATGCCTGCTACTTTCGAGTCGCAGGCTCCTACCGAGACCAATGTGGAGTCCGGCATGCCGCAAGATACTCAAAGTATTGCACCCACGAATGTCTCTCCCTTGGATGGGTCCAGAGCCTCTGAGCAGGCACCGGCTTCTGAGGGTGTATTTAGGTCTCAACATTTTTATATAAAACCGACTACAGCTGCAAAACTAAAGACAAAAGCAACTTCTAAAGCTAAAAAAATGACGCATGAGCCACGTGCACAGGCCACTATGCCTAAAAAACAGATGATCAAAATGGCTGAAGACCTAATTACCTTTAACAGGGGTTCCCAACCCTCTCCTGAGAAGAGGCCTAGGCAAGACACTGATTATGAATCTTCAGATCAGGTTTCTATTTCTTCTGATCAGGAATTATCTATTCCTCCCTATGAGGATTCTGATGCAGAGGAATCTATCCCATCACCTCCTTAGGATTATTCATTTGGAGAAACCTTGCATACTTTGAGGGAGCATTTTCACTGGGAAGAGTCAAAATTTTTCAGAATAAAAAAAAAAGGCTCAGAGATTTCCTTCTCCCTCAGCACAGGCCTTTAGCCATACCCCCTGTTTTAGACATTGTGGATGATGTGTTTTCGGAGTCAAGCTTGCCTCCTGACTCCTTACCTCTGGCTCCCAGCAAGCCTGACAGATATTACAGGGTCCCTGACTCAGAAACTATTTCACAGGGTCCAAAGGGAGTTAAGGCCTCAACAGCAAAAAAACCGTACCCCGTCTGACAGAGATTCAAGGGCACTGGATAGATGGGGAAAGAAGGTTTATACATCTGTAATCTTGGCAGTTAGGGCCTTAAACTGCCAGTTTCATATGCTGAAGTATCAACAACATGTTATGGGATTGTCAAAACAGAAAATGTTTATTTCTGAATGTGCAGAAAACAAAGAATTGCAGGAATTATTGCATGCAGCTGAACAAGTTGGAAAGCATACTTTGCAATGTGGTTTTGATTACTTAGAGGCCTTCTGCAGGGCCGCAGTTACTGGATCTGTGATTAGGAGGCATGCCTGGCTAAAAGAGCAAAATTTGCCTGATCATGTTAAAGCTAAATTACTGGATGCACCTTTACAGCATGATACTCTGGTGTTAAGGGAGAAGAGGTTTTAAAGAAAATGGAAGACTAAGCTAAGTCTATGCAAACTGTAAAAAGACTTCTTATAAGTGCAGCCACCAAGATTCAGTAGACACTGGCCTACAAAAAACTGTTCCTTTCCTGTGTCCGACAGAGCTCAAAGGGGCAAATCCAGACTCCCTAAAGGTTCTAGATACCAGGCACAAGATTCTTACAGGTCAAAGCAATGGGGTGCTTCTACCTCCAAATCTGGAGGAGATAAAGCGCAACCCTACAGAAAACAGTCCCAATGACTCCCCTCTGCCATCACCAAGCACTTACCTTTTAGTAGCACCCTTAGGGGGAAAATTAGCACTTTTTGCTCAGAATTGTCAGTTAATTAACCCAGGACAAGTGGGTGTTAAACATAGTATCAGAAGGATACAGATTCCATTTCCATACTCTGCCAGTGGCAAACGGTTGGCCGGATCTGCCAAAAAAATCACTGGGCAGATGCACAGAAACAGGTTACGTCCCTCATGGATATGGGGGCTATTCAGCCAGTGCCAGAACAGGAAAAAGGACAAGGTTTTTACTCAAGACTGTTCTTGGTACCCAAAGGCCTAGAGGCCAATACTGGATTTATCAATTTTGAACACATTCCTGGACATTCCAAAATTCAAAATGCTAACTTTGCAGCAGCTTCTGCCCATGTTGGGCAAGAATGCTTGGCTGGTGACATGAGACCTAAAAGAGGCATACCTGCATGTCCCAATAAGGGAATCATGCAGAAGATATCACCGTTTCAAGTCTGGCTTAATACATTACCAATTCTCTGCACTGCCCTTTGGCTTCTCTACTGCTCCCAGGGTCTTTACAAAGTGCCTGGCACCAGTAATTGCTTTTTGCAGACAAAAAAGTATACAAATATATCCTTACTTGGACGACTGTCTCATTCAAGCAGAGAACAAGGACATTCTTCTTCAGCACCTGGCATTTGTGAAGAGGCTTCTAACATGCCTAGGGTACACAATAAACGAAAATAAATCACAACTAGTACCCCCTCAAAAGATAACATTCCTGGGTGCAAGCTTGAATACAACTGCCCAGATGGCTTTCCTCATGCCAGACAAAGGCAACTGACTACTTACTTCAAACTGATGGCAACAAAAACCCAGTTATTTGCAAGACAGACTCTGCAGGCTTTGGGGTTCATGGCATCCTGCATTCTACTGATTCCATATGCAAGACTGCATATGAGGAAACTTCAGTTGTACCTAAAAAGTTTATGGAGTCAACATTCTCAGAGTCTGGAAACTATGATTCTTCTCATTCCCTGCCTACAACAGGAGTTTCTGTGGTGGGCAAAGGCATGTTACCAAAACATTGGATGGCCCTTCACTCTACCCCCTGCCAGCCAATCCTTAACGACAGAAGCATCAGATTATGCATGAGGGGCCCACCTGGCAGGAAGATGCATTCAGGGTATATGGACCCCAAAACAAATGCATCTGCATGTCAACCAAAAAGAGATGTTAGCTGTTCAAAATGCCTTGACAGCCTTCAAGGACTTACTTCATCCAGGACAACTACTGATAAAGACAGACAACACCACGGTTATGTGTATACAAACAAGCAGGGGGGCATGCATTCATACCCCCTTTGCAGACTAGCCATAGCACTGTGGGACACAGCACTGACTTACCAAGTACATCTACAAGCTGAATTTCTGCCAGGAAAACAAAATACTTTGGCAGACGACTAAAGCAGAAACATTATGGACCCTCACGAGTAGAAACTAGATCCACAAGTCTTCAGCATGATAACAAAGAAATGGGGGAGCCCGGACATAGATCTATTTGCCTCTTCTCAAAATTATCATTTGAAAAGATTCTGCACAAGGACTTATCACAGACAAGCATGGAAAGTGGACGCCCTATCCTTCAGTTGGAAAAACCTATCAGTTTACGCCTTTCCTCTTCTGCCTCTATTTCCCAAGGTCCTAAGTCAGACAAGAGAAGCCAAAGATTATACTAATTGCACCAGACTGGCCACGCCAATACTGGTACCCAATCCTAAGGAACTTTTCGCAGTACCCAGCTTGGACCTTACCTCAAATACTTCAATTACTGTCCCAGCAAAACAATGAGATCCTGCACAATCAGCTCCAAACTCTGAACCTGGCAGCATGGCTGATCATGTAGTTATGCAAACACCTCTCAGTAAAGCTGTGATGGATGTCATTTTGGAAGCCAGAAGGCCTAGTACTAGAAATCTTATGCTGATAAATGGAAGAGATTCTGTGCTTGGAATCAAGCACAAGGAACTGATACAGCATAACCAAATATTCCTCAGATATTACAATACTTGACTGAGATGCTTGACAAAGGCCTCTCTTTTCCCATCAATAAAAATCCATGCCTTTGCCATTTTGGCTCATTACAATCCAGAGCCACCAATCTTTTCTCATCCTTTACTAAAGCAGAATCTTAGAGGAGCCAAAAATTTAAGGCCTCCCAGAAGATCACCATTGCCTGCATGGGACCTCGATTATGTTTTGGAAAGCTCACCCTGCCTCCATTTGAACCAGCTGCTAATGCAGATCTAAAGTTCTTATCATGGAAAACAGCTCTGCTCCTAGCAATTACTTCAGCAAGAAGAGTCTCAGAACTACAGGCCCTCATGGCTGTGCAGCCTTTTATCATATTTTACCCAGACAGGGTGTCTCTGAGGACCAATCCTTTATTTATGCCTAAGGTGGCCAACCTTTTATCCAAAATCGCAGAACAAGGGGGAGAGGATTTTGCATTTGCTGGACGTGCACAGACAGCTAAGGTTATACTTGAGCAGGACTAAAGCTCTAAGAAAAACTGAGCAGTTACTAGTGGCATATGCTGCAGGATCAGAAGGAAAGGCAATTTCAACAGTGAAACATGAAGAACATAGTACAGTTGTGTACACTTACCATAAATGTAGATGTTCGAGTGTATTCACTGTTGCAGTCCAGGTTACCTGCCCGCCATCCCCCTTTTATTCTGGAGTTTGTTTCCTTCTTCACTATCTTCTACAACCTATGTGGTGTATTTGCTTGTAGATGAAGGTAAAGTTTGTATTGTTGCATGTATATATATATATATATATATTTTTTTTTTGCTACATTTTTGGGGGCACCTGACATCTGGTGCAAGAAAAACTAAAGAAAATGGTGTTGGCTGCTTGTTTTATACCCCTGACGATCTGATGTCATTGAAGAGGAGACAGTAACCAACGCAGGACCCAAGACTTTGGAATTCAGGCCGACTGAGGGCAGTCTGCCTGCAGATTATCCAAATGTAATAACTGCAACCGTGAATACACTCGGAACATCTACATTTATGGTAAGTGTACACAACTATACTTTTCCTACTAGCATCTTTCTTTGCCTCCTTTAACACTTGCACTTCCTCTGGGGGAATAATGCCTAAAAGCTATCACAATTAAATCATCCAGGCAGTTAGTTGTAGTTGTTTGAAGTTGGGATGTTTTAAATACCTCCTGTCTTGTTTGAATAGATCCACTGTGTGAGGAAGCTTATGGCAATTACCCTTGGGTAAAATCCATAGGAAGGGAGAAGAATCACTGTTGCTTGAATGGTTTTTTGGAGACTCCTTCTGAATCTTAAGAATGACCTGTATTTAGTGGAAATGATTGAAAAGCATACAGGAACATCTCGGTCCAAAGGAATGCAAAGGTGTCTGTTTGCAAAGAGTTCTGGAACAGAATTTTTTTTAATTGTTTTGAGAGGAGGCAAACAGATCTGGAGGTGTTCCCACACCTAGATCAGTTCCTGAAAAGACACCCTCATTCATTTTTCGTGTGCTCGTCTTGTTTGCCACAACATATTTCTCTGAGAATGTACTGAATTGCTGCCTCACAAACTACCATAGCCAGCCTGCATAGGAGGGGAGGTGTAGGATCTTGTGCCTCCCGCTTATGTGCCACATCGCTGTAGTGCTGTCTGTGGTCTTCTGAAGTGGTCTTAGAAAACCACAGGTAATGCATAGAATTGTGACAGTATGAATAATAGTATATCTCTTACACTGATGTGCTGTGATCCTTTCTGTTTGCTTCGTAGACCCTGTATTTTTCCCCCATGGACACAGCTCCCCAAGCAAAATCAGATGCACCTGTTTCTACTGATCGAGCAGGGGTTATCAGAGAAAAGGAAAGACCTGGATTCAAGGCTGTCTGGTCTCTCACTCAAAGCAACTCTCGTTTTACAAACCCAACAAGTGAATTTGAAATGTTGGGGTGAAGATCTTAGAACTGTACTTTTTTCTGGAACCACAGAGTTGTTCTCATGTAATTTCATGAAGGGAAGCATGAGAATGATAGAACTTGAACCCTACTGTACTGAAGTATTTCGCTGAAGTCTGAGACTGAATGGAGGAACTCAGGAGTAAATCCAGGTACCATTCTTTCTTTAGGAAAGAAATGCCTTTCGCAAGGAGGTACCCAGAAGGCAGCCTAAGAACACTGTCATGTGGAAATGAATAAGTGAGAATTTTTGAATGTTGACTTGGAATCCTAGATTGATAGGTTTCTTACCCATGTAAAGGACTCCCAACACTTTTAGAAAAGTCTGAAAAGATAAGTCATCTAAATAAGAAAAATGTGATTACTCTGCAGTCTGAAATAGGTTATCATTGTAACTTGCCACTTTATGAACACCCTTGGAGCACCATAATAATCCACAGGGTAATCCAGAGAACTGATAGTGTGACGAAGGCATAAACTTCTGAATTGTGTAGCAATAAGAATGATAGTACAGGTCTTTCAAGTTTGGAGTTACCAACCAGCTTGGAGAAAGAAAGAGAGGCCAACAGAGTTTTTAGAAACATTTTCAACTTTGGAACTTTCACAGAGTGGTTGAGAAAAGACAGGTTGAGAACTGGTCTCAAAGAAGATTCCTTCTTTATCACCACAAAAATCCCTTATTAAAGCCCCTTCCACCACAGATATTGGGGGACTGGTTGTATAGCTCCCCACAGAAAGCAGTGATTAATAACCAGGGAAAATAGGGAAGCCTGATTTGGAGGATGAGGGGGAAGTCCTCTGAAAAGGAAGGTGGTTTTCCCACTGCCATATGTAACCACCTTTCCCCCCAAATACCTTTAGGACTTATTTGAAACAATTTGATTCTAAAAGGGAAGATAAAGAACTGGTAATGTAGGAAGGAGGGGAAGAGGAGTACTGCAGTAGTTTTTCCAAATTATTGGTCTGTCCCATTTTTACTTTTTCTTTGAACCTACCTTCCTTATACTTTTTATTGTCTACTTGTTCGAAACCTGCTTATTTTTGTTTGTTATAACAGGAACCTGAAATTGTAGCAAATGTTTCAACTAACTTGGAGAAGGAGGGCTGAATTGTGTTGACTTTCTATACCAAATTAAGAGTACCTGAGTAGCAGAAAGTGGAAACAAAACTTCCTTATACAAAGGAGAGTTTAAAACATTAGATTTAACATCTTCAGAAAGCTTGTGTATGCAGTCAAGCAAACCGACTCAGCAAAGGCAGAAGCTGCTGGCCTAAACTGTCAGCCAGTCATAAGAACACTTTAAAGAATTTTATTTACCTGGGAAGCAGTAGAAGTTAAAAGATTCAAGGACTTAATTTCTGAAGAAAAAATGAAGCTGTAATATTCCTTATATTGTCAAATGATGTCTTAACATATGAAACCTGATAATTTAAAATTGGCAGATTACCAAATCTTCTTCGCAGATCTGTCAAAAGCTTTCCCATCCTTGTCAGAGAGCTATGGATTAGAATTAAGTAAACATCTTGTTGCAGCAGGATTTGACAGATTAATAGCTGCAGGTCTGATCTGGGATGAGAAAAATATTTGTAAGATTGAGTGACTTTATAAAGTCTGTTTGCCTTCTTGGGGGCTGTAGGTTAACTGTTAGGCTAAGTTCCAGGCAATGTTAGTTATCATTCAAAGCTGGCAAAAGTGGAGGCTGTAGTAATTCAGTTTGTAATAAATCATAGTGTTTCTCTGAAGAGGGATGAATATCAGACTACCCCCCCCCCCCCCCGGAATGTCTTATTCATCTAAGAAATAATCTCACAAAATGAATATTTCTTTATAGGAGATTTTGAGGAAAAAACTTTCCTCATTCAGATTCAAGTACCTGGGTACAAGTACCAGAATTACCCGTTCTAAAGACTTAAACCTTGCCTGTGATATAAAGAGGACCTGCTGGAGAGATAGGTATATATCCCAGAGACTACCCCATCTATGGAACAGGCTCCCCATCCATGTGAAGCAGAATTCCTCCCTAATCCAATTCAAGTGCAACCTGGACAATTGGATGGGAAACCGGAAATTCATCCCTGGTTTGGCACCCATGTCTCTGATGCAAACAGATAACCTGTAAATGGTTCATCTCCCAGGCCCATGCTTACAGTTATCAAGGGTATCCGAACTCGTCACAGATTTGGGATGCATGGCTAGGCTTAAAAAGGACCTTGTGGTCATTAGCCTAGTGAACCCTTATGAATCTTTAAGTATTAGAAGATGCCTTTTACCCGCTCCTTTCCTCATTCTCAGACAGAGAACTCTAATTTTGAAGCCTGCAATAAACTCTTCTATCAACAGAGATAGTGTCCAAAGAAGATAAATGTTTAGTTTTCTTTTTCCTAGGGACATCCCTAGAAGAAGACCGACTCATGGATGACACCACCCCAGGTACCAGATCTCTTGGCTCAGCTACACAGGGATGC
The DNA here is from genome assembly GCF_019279795.1 of Protopterus annectens. Lineage (NCBI taxonomy): Eukaryota > Metazoa > Chordata > Ceratodontiformes > Protopteridae > Protopterus > Protopterus annectens. The sequence continues at coordinate 1,038,312,085 of NC_056739.1, read as the reverse complement.
ACTCACCATTAATTCCTCCCAGATGAACAAGAGTTGGCTCCCCATGCCTTACAAAGATAACTGAATAGCTTCAGATTTTGTGATTGACCCCCAGTTTGTGGTAGCTGGAGATGCTACACCAGAGGGAGACAAAAAAGGTGAATGGTCTGAAGAACCAATAATGGCCACAGCAGAGGCACCCTGAGGTGTAGATGGAGCCTGCTGTGATGGCAAGGGCTTCTTCTTTTTCTTGGAACCAGAGGAAAGTAGACCCATGGCACCGGTATATTGTTCCATGGTTCTGCCTAAAACAGGCCAGTTCCCAGCTAGTGCAGGTAGGTCATGTCAATGATGGGCAAGCTGTCAAAACAAGTGTTCCCAAGCACAAAACAAGGTAAGACTTCCACTGTAAACTTGCCCAAAGAAAACTCAATAATTCCAGTCATATAATCACAGATTTCTCTGCCAAAAGTGCTTTAAAGAAGCACAAACAGCAAAAACTAAAAAAGATGGTAAACAGTCTGTCAGACCAGCTGGTTACATGACAGCTCATTAAACACTCAACTGACAAGCAATTTCCACATAACACTGCGTTTTTCAAAAAAATTCAAATATTGTGGAATATTTTCCCCAAAGAGAGTTTTCCTCTCCAGTAATTAATGACTGTAACCCAACCATCGATTATATGAAGCCTGTAAAAGGAGCTTTGTCTATGAATGGCAAGAAAGTACTTAAGCTTTTGGTTCCCAAGCAGCTGGTTTTCTCCTATCAGGAGGTCATGCAGCCAGCAGACTGGGAGCATATGGAAGGAGCCCAAGGCTTTGTAAGACTAGCCAACTGTTATATTCTTGGCGAGATACAGCTTTGACAGATGTTGATCATCTGAAGTATTACATTTCTTCTTTTAAACATCTATGCTTTTAACCCTTCCTGTAATTATAGTGACTTCAGTGGCATAGACTGATAAAGCCCTGAGTACAGCTCAGGCGGCCCAGCTTTTATTATTGACTCAGGCATCTGATGGCGTGACCTGAAGGGATCGGCATTACCATCCTTGGTGGGTGGTTCTGTGGGCGTCCCCTGTGATGAACCCTGGTAGAGGCAAGGGACATCACACTAGGAGGTGAGCGCCAAAGGGTAAAATAAGGTGGGGGCAAGACTGAGCTGCTGCGGAGGCCAGGCAAAATGCAGCACATTCCCATTACACACCTGCCACTTGAAAACACTACACAGGGACTGAAAGTGAGATGTACAGTAGTAAAGCATGAAATGAACCCCACTCCCCCAAGCTGATGAGTATGGCCAGTCCCAGAGGATGCCCTCAAGTTCCAAGTCTGGAATTATTAAAGGAGTATTGAGGTGGCTGCTAGAACCTGTGATGAACATGGGGCACTGGGTAGAGAGCCATAGGATGATGCAGGAGGGAGAAAATTTCTGCCGGGAGGAGTTGCTGTAATTGTATTTGTCGTTATAGTTGTCTGTCTCTTTGCTTTTGTTATATTTTCTGTTTTGTATGTTCATACATTATGTATGCATATCTTTCTCCTAATCCTGCCTCTAATTAGCCTACCTCCCCCTGTCAGCTCTGCACTCCAAGGAGTCTCTTTCTCAGTGATAACCATATTACAAATATGTACCTTATGTAGACAGGGTTAAAGAATAGTTGTGTAAGTACTTAACATAACCTTACTTGTTCTTCTTTTCCATGTTGCAGTATTCATAAGTGTAGGGAGGTTGCTGCCTGCAGCACCGGACATCCGGCCAGTATACCAAAGTCTTAGCAGGGGTATGTGCTGCAGTTTTTGTCAGGACCATAAACCACCGTTGGCTATAAAAGTGATGTCTGCACGTACCCCCTTCAGAAATGACTGCCGCATACAGTAGTACCCCTGGGGAGCAAGGAAAAGAAGCTTTTCAGACCCACGTATGCCACCAGGCCAAAGGAACCAAATAAATGTATGTGCCAGTGTCCTGTTTGGATGGAAAAAAGGCAGGGAAAGTCGCTCCAGATGGACAAAACAGAGTAAGAGGAGGGGGTTGGAAGGGGGGACTCTATACTGCAACATGGAAGAGAAGGACATCTAAGGTTATGGTAAGTTCATACACAACTATTCTATGTCTTTCTGTTCTCATGTTGCATTATTCATAACTGTAGGGAGAGTACCTAAGCTTTTAGGTATGAGCCTGGAAGAGTGAGTCTGAGGTTGAGCACCTGAGGATTTATGAGTGTCCCCCTGTCTTGTGTGTGTAGGTCGAATCGGTGGGGTAACATTTGGTGATTGCCCTTGGCTAGTAGATGAAGAAGGGGAAACCAATGCTGCCTTGGTCAAAAGGGAGTCACCAGCAGGATTTTTGGTTTGTCCCACTGAATCTTCAGAAGGACTCTCTGAATCAGTGTGAAGTGGGGAAGGGCATAAAGATACATTCCCGCCCAAGAAAAAGAGAAGGCATCCACCCACCATGCCTGTGGATCCCTTGTGCAAAACAGAGGCATCTGTCTGTTCTGGGAGGAGGTAAACAGATCTGCCTGAGGGAGTACCCCACCTGTGAATGAGTTCCAAAAACACCTCCCTATGAAGCTTCGATTCGTGAGAGGGTGCAGCGGTTCTGGTGAGAGTATTCGCCATCACATTCTCTGCTGAAGGGAATGTACACTGCTTGCAGGTGAATGTGCAGTTCTGCTGCCAGGTACCAAATCTGAATTGCCAGGCTGCAGAGCAGGTAGGACCTTGCCCCCCCCCCCCCCGCTTGTTGATATACCACAGGACATTCATATTATATGCGACAACTTTTAAGGTGCCTGGTTGGAGAATTGGATGGAAGGTTTGCAAAGCTAAGACAAGGGCACTCATCTCTTTGATATTGATGTGGTCCCTTTGTCTGAGGTAGGACTACTCTCCCTGAACTTTGTTTTGTTTGTTGTGGGTTTGCAGGACTGCTGCCCATCCCAGGTCTGAAGCATCAGGGAAGATTTGTTGTGAGGGTGTGGGAATCTGCAAAGATGTACCCTGGCTGAGGCATATGGCTGCAATCCACCATTGCACCTCTTTTTTCAGACATGGGAGGCGAGGCAGAAGAGTATCCAGGGGGTGTGAATGTTGGTTCCACCAACTCCTCAGTACCCACTGAAATGTTCTCATATGCAGCCTTGCTAAGGGGAGCAGTTAGTATCAAGGATGCCATGTGGTCTAGGACCCTCAGGAATTCCCTGGCTAATAATGTTTGGATATGATGTGTGATGGCTTCCACCTTCTGGCAAGGAATGAAGACTGCCATCTGGTCTGTTTTTATCCTGCACTCCAAGAAAACCAGGTCTTGGGTGGGTGTCAGGTGAGATTTTTCCTGGTTCACAGTGAACCCTAGGTTTGCCAGGGTATTGGACACCATGCTTAGGAAGTGATGGAGGGTGTGGCAGTCCTGGTGAAGTATCAAGAGGTCATCTAGGTATCGATATCTTTGAATGTCCTGCACTCTGCAATGGGCAATAACTGGACCAAGGCACTTTGTGAATACTCTGGGGGCTGTGGAAAGCCCAAATGGCAGTACAGAAAAATTGAAAATGCAAGGAATCCATGGAAAAGGGTAGGAACTTCCTGTAGCTGGGGTTAATAGGAATATGAAGGTAAGCATCCTTCAGATCCAGGGATACCATGAAGGCTTGGTGAGGGATGACAGGTAAGAGGTGATGCAAGGTGAGCGTTTTGAAGGTAGGCACCTTGAGGAATAGATTGAGTACAGAGAAATCCAGGATTGGCCTCCAAGGGCCATCCTTTCTTAAAACCAAAAACATCCTGGAGTAAAACCCCTTGTTTTTCTGTTCTGGAGGTACTCTTTCTATGGTGCCCTGAGCTTGAAGCTTATCCAGAATTGGGGTGAAGAGATGAAGCTGACTTGTAGGCAGTTGGGGTGTCCCCTGAAAGGGAGGAAGTGTTCACCAAATCATAAAGTATCCTTTCTGGATAATGAAAAGGACCCAAGCCTCTGAGGTAATTTTCCGCCAGGACAGTAGGGAAAGGGTGAGGCGGAGGGATAAGGGAGTGCAGTTGGGTAATGGGTTTGAGTCACAGTGGAGTAGCTCTGTCCTGGTCAGGCTGCCTCTGAAAGGAAGTTGGAGTGAAGGCGGAAGTTTGTTTTTAGGAGTGGAGTGTCTCCTAGATTGCCTCCATCCCTTAGCCTGTGGGGCATTGCAATGAGATGATTGCCTCCTAACAATGGTGGTCCTTTGAGGGGTAGTTCCTATGATGCCTAGGAATAGGAGAGACTAACAAATGCTTTAGCTTTTGTAGCTCCTTGCCCTTTTCCTGTAGGGATTTAAAGAGCTTTTCAGCGGCTGCACCGGAAAGGGCCTTATTATCAAGGGGTGCATCTAACAGTTTAGTCTGGACATTCATAGGAAGGAACTGTAACCTCACCCAAGAATATGTTCTCAGGACAGAACCTGAGGCTGCAAATTTGGAGGATGCCTCAACGCATCATAACTGCACTTAATGGAGTGCCTGGTCACCTGAGAGGCGGTAGAGAGCAGGGCAGAGAGTTGTGACTTAGCAGGGGAGTCTGGCGCATCTGGAATCAGTGCAGAAGCTTTTGATAGGGTATCTAAAACAAACCTAGCCATGTGAGTTTGATAGTTTAGGGCTCTAAGGGCTAGAGTTGAAGTATATACCTTCTTCCCTAATTTATCCATAAATTTGCTGTCCTTGTCAGTGGGAAACAGAGAGGTGGAAGGTAGCTGTTTGTATGATTTATCTGCTGTCACTGCAGTGACAGCAGGGTCTGCAAAGGGGTTCTTGAATAGGAACTGTGTATCCTGAGGGACTGTATAAAATCTGTCTGGACGTTTAGAAGCTGGGGGCTGAGACTCAGAGGTCTGAGATGCAGCCAGAAAGGCATCACGAAAGGCTGGAAGCAGGGGAGGGACTGCAGATGGAGACTGTTGGTCCATCTGCAGTAATTCAAAGCATCTCTTTTTTGTTTGAGGCATCTGAGGCCTGCCATTTAAAATTTTATGTCATCAGAGAACTGGTCAACTCCTAATAGCGAATTTACAATCACCGCAGACAAGGAAAATGGACCAACTCCAACAACAGGAACCACCGTAAGCACTGTAACTTCTTTATTGAATGACAAGGTTCAGTAAAGAAGTTACAGTGCTTACAGTGGTTCCTGTTGTTGGAGTTGGTCCATTTTCCTTGTCTGTGGTGATCAGAGAAATGGTGTCCCCAAAGGAGAATTCCTGTCCGGGAGATTCAGGACTAATAGTCTTCCTCCTCAGGGGTAATAAAGTCCTTGGGGGATTTGATCTGGGAGCAATATATAAGTGATTCATCAGAGGAAGAGAGTTCATGATGTTCTTCTTGTTTCACTGTTTCAGTCATCACATTTGGGTTGTCTGCCTGCAGGTAGCCCTCAGTCTGCCTGAATACCAGAGTCTTGTGATTTCGGCGTCGGATGCTGTCGCTTCTTCCATGACGTCTGGTTGTCAGGGGTATAAAACATGCAGCCGACGCCATTACATCAGCTTTACTTGCCGTGCAGTGTCCAAAGCAGAAGCAGTTCGCAAATACCGATTGGCTGCCTCCTGAAATTTTAATTTGTTGAGTTTCAGACCTGAAGTCTTCTAAAAGATAAGTACCCCGCTGGGGATCCTTTTTTCTTGCTCCAACCGATGTCAGAAAAAGTTAATTGTCTTGCCTGTAGAAAGCAAATTTATTTATTTTATTTATTTTTTATTTATTTTACATTTGTTGACCGGGCTAGTCTAACTGGATACATGTCCATTTTCAGTAGAGGCCCGAGGAGAAAAGCTCCACTGTAACAGTCTATGGTAACACACTTAAGAAAAAAATATATACAAGAGTTTAACTAAAACTACTAAGCAGGAGTTAGTAACTAATTAGAATACAGAACAACAGAAAAGCAATTAGTGTAACAAAAACACACAGCAATAAGAGCAGTATTATAATACAGAATAACATTTTTTTTTTTTTTTTTTTTTTTAGCATCTTAGAGGTGATAGGGGGTAAAACATAATCAAAGTAAGTAGTGGTAATAGGAGGTAAAATCATAAGAAAGAGGAAGTCACAAGCTGAATAGGGTCCAGGGAAAAAAATTGAAGTGGTGGGAGGAGTGGTATAAGCTAGATGGAGACAAGGCAGAGTGAGAGAAGGAGAAGTAATACTTATCTATATGATGGGTTTGTACAGTGCAGATAGAGGTGTTTGGAAAAGAGGTGGAAAGATGTGGAAGTAGGAAACGAGAGTCAGTCAGGAGAAGAGCAAGGGCAGAGCCAATGTGATTTGAGGTGTATCCATAAATGTTTCTTGAAGAGGGGTGTTGAGGTCAAGGTAGTACGTTCACTAGTGAGCTTGTTCCAGTGTGTACCCACAGAATTTGAGAAAAGGGAGTCACCTGCTTTGTTCTGAGATTTACATGTGGCTACTAGAAGTTTATTAGCTGAGCGTAGGTTAGTGAGATTTTTATAGGGGGAAATAAGAGTATTAAGAATAGGTGCATTAGAAGGGAAGTGGAGTATCCTGTGGGTAATAGTCAGTTGTTGAAGTAGAATGAGATTTTGCAGTTCAAGCCAACCTAGCTGTCTGAGATTTAAGCAATGACGAGTCCGATATGGGGCACCTGTAGCAAACCTCAGAGATTTTCATTCTTACTGCATCACCTGCTTAGGCCCAGACCACGACGTTCCTCGCTGTTGGTTTTGTGCCTTGTTCAACGCCTGAACTATTCATCGTCTGGCTATTTTTGTCACTAAATTCTTCCGCTCTTGTTCTCCGTATTCCGAAATGGCTTCAGTAAGCCATCCCACTACTGATCTTCCGAAAAAACGTAAGGATAAAGACAGAGACAGACCGCATAGGTCCAAAACTGCCGACAAGGCTTCCATTAAGCTAGCTGCCAGTCCGCCAGTACTCAGTGAGGTGCTTTCGCAGTCCCTTATACTCGCTTCTACAGATTCGCAGGCCTCTACTGAGACCCATTCGGAGTCCATTCTGCCGCCAGATGCTTCTTTGACTATGGAACCTGCGGATGTCTCTGCCTTGGATGGGCCCGGAGCCGCTGTGTAGGCACCGGCTTCTGAGGGTGTATTCAGGCCTTCCGATTTTCATATTAAACGATCAACTTTGTTCCAAACCAAAAATACAGAATTTCTCAGGCCCAGAGTTCACACTACGCCTAGGAAACCGACAACCAAAGCACATTCTCAGGCCCACATGCTTCAGATACAAATGCTTAGAATGGCTGAAGATCTTATAACTTTAATTAGGGGAAGCCAGCCTCCCCCCCTCAAAAAGACCAAAAACTGATTTTCCTTCTGATTCTTCAGATGATGAGTCTGTTGACTCTGGTCCTTCTGATCACGAGAACATACCCTTATCTACCTATGAGGATTCTGATGCAGAGGATTGCATTTCCGCTGGGAGTGCCAGAACTACCCACTATCCAAAAAGAGACTCATGGAATTTTTAAACTTGCCTCAGCACAGGCCTCTAGCTATCCCTCCTGTTCTGGAAATTGTAGATGATGTCTTCTTGGTATCCAGTGTACCCCTGATACTTTGCCTCCAGCTCCCAGGAAACCTGACCGGTATTACAGAGTACCTGGCTCCCACAAATTCCTCTAAGAATCCTACTGTGGCTCCAGAGACCATTTCCCAGGGACCTACAGGCATTAAGGCTACAACAGCCAAAAACCCTACCCCTTCGGACAGGGACTCTAGGGCTTTAGACAGATTGGGTAAGAAGGTATACACCTCTGCTACTCTTGCCATCAGGTCTTTAAATTGCCAGTTTCATATGTTAAAGTATCAGCAGCTTATTATGGAGCTAATTAAACAGAAAATTATGTTGATTACTGATAATGCAAAACACAAAGATTTACAAGAGTTAATGCATTCTGCTAACCAAGTTGGAAAACATACTGTGCAATGTGGTTTTGATGCCTTAGATGCATTTTGCAGGGCTGCTGTCACTGGGTCTGTCCTTAGAAGGCATGCTTGGCTTAAGAAACGAATCTTGCCAGACTATGTCAAAGCAAAATTACTAGATGCACCATTAAACCAAGAACGCCTGTTTGGCAATAAAGCAGAAGTCCTCAAAAAGATGGAAGAAAAAGCAAAATCTATGCAAACTGTTAGATTTCCGACAGGTACAGCCACCTAGATTCAGTAGGCATTGGCCTTCTAAAAACTGGTCCTTACCAGTCCCTCCCAGACCTTCTCAGTCCAAGCCCAGGGGCAGCAGACCACCAAGATTACAGTCTCAGGGTATGCACAGATCTAAGCAATGGAGTTCTCCCACCTCTAAAACAGAGTAGTAGGCCACCTTCCTTTGGTAAAATCTTGCAATTACTTATCCTTAACTCTTCCAAGCCTACCCCAAGAACTTGCACCCTTAGGAGGAAAACTCGCCCTGCATGCAAAAAACTGGGAGTACATCACCCAGGACAGATGGGTCTTGAACATTGTATCCCAGGGATACAGATTCTACTTCCACTAACTGCCACCCCCAAGCGGATGGCTAGACCTCCCCCCAAACCAGTGGGCAGAGGCCCAAAAGCAAGTACTTTCTCTTCTCAGTATCAAGGCTGTTCAGCCTATCCCAGCAGAGCAAAGGGGGACAAGGTTTTTACTCCAGACTGTTTCTTGTACTCAGCAAAAAAAACTCTTAGGCCCTATCCTGGATCTGTCTATTCTCAACACCTTCCTGGTGGTTCCAAAAGAAGCTTATCCGCAAATCCCCATAAGGGAATCTTGCAGGAAATATGTGCATTTCAGGTCAGGCTCTATGCACTGTCAGTTCTTTGCACTTCCCTTTGGCTTATCTACAGTGCCCAGGGTATTCACAAAATACCTAGCTCAAGCCATTGCATATTGCAGGCAGAGAGAAAAATTCAGATTTACCCATACTTGGACGATTGCCGGATTCAGGCGGACAGTCAGGAATTGCTACTCCAGCACCTGACATTTGTAAAGAGACTTCTAACTTCACTGGGGTACACAATCAATAAAAAGAAATCACATCTGGTACCCAGCCAACAGATTGTATTCCTGGGAGCAAGCTTGAACACAACTTCCCAGATGGCATTCCTCACTCCAGAAAAATAAATTTATTTGACAAACAAATTCAATCTACTGGCCACCAAAACCCAGCTATCTGCAAGAAAAATACTGCAAGCCCTAGGGTTCATGGTCTCTCGCATTCTACTAATTCCATATGCAAGACTGCATATGAGGAAACTTCAATGGTACTTAAAAAGTCTCTGGTGTCAACATTCTCAGGACCTGGAAACAATGATTCCTATCATTCCTTGCCTAAGGGTAGAGTTCCTCTGGTGGGCAGAGGCCTGCCAACACAACAAAGGACTCCCTTTCACTCAACCCCCTGCTGCCCAAACCCTAACAACAGACGCATCAGACTATGCATGGGGAGGCTCACATGGCGGGACCATGCATTCAAGGCAAATGGAGCCCAAAGCAAATGCACCTGCATGTCAGTCAAAAAGAAATGTTAGCTGTAGAGAATGCTCGGACAGCTTTCAAATGCCTTATTCTTCCAGGGCAACTATTGATAAAGACAGACAACACCACAGTTATGTGTTACATAAACAAGCAGGGGGGAACCCATTCCTACCCACTCTGCAGGTTAATCATGGCCCTGTGGAACACAGCCTTGAGCAATCAAGTGCACCTGAAAACTCAATTCCTGCCAGGCAAACTAAATTCACTGGTAGACGACTTACGCAGAAATCTAATGGACCCACATGAACGGAAACTGGAACCCAAATAATTCAAGCTTCTGATCCACAGGTGGGGGGCACCAGAGGTGGACCTCTGCTTCCCCTCAGAACTATCAATTGAGCAAATATTGCACCAGAATTCCCCATGGCCAAGCATGGAAAGTGGATGCCCTGTCCTTTACATGGGAAATCCTCTCAAGCTATGCCTTTCCCCCTCTGCCTCTCCTCTAGAAGGCTCTACTAAAGATCAAACAGGACAAGCCAAGGACAATCCTGATTGCACCAGACTGGCAACGCCAGCACTGGTACCCACTTTTGCGCAGTCTGACAGTACTGCCACCATGACACCTGCCTCAGACCCCCTCCCTGCTGTCCCAACAGGAGGACCAGATTTTGCATCCTCCGCTGCAAACCCTGAACCTAGCAGCCTGGCACATTCCCTGAACTCATCACAAGCAACCGTCAGTAAACAGGTGCTGGATGTCATCCTTGAGGCAAGGAGGCCTAGTACTAGAAAATCCTATTCAGAAAAGTGGAAAAGATACTGTTCTTGGAGCCAGTCTCAAGGAATGGGCACAACTGTGCCCAGCTTACCTCATATACTAGATTACTTAACAGAAATGCTCCACAAAGGCCTATCTTTCTCTTCAATTAAGATTCATGCCTCTGCCATCTCGGCTCATTATAATACTGAGCCCACCCCTCTTCTCTCATCCTCTAGTCAAACAGTTCCTGAGAGGAGCCAAAAATTTAAGACACCCCCCCCCCCCACCCACCCACCCAGGAGAGCTCCCACTCCAGCCTGGGACCTTAACTTTGTATTGGTATTGGAAAAACTCACGCTTCCACCCTTTGAACCTCCTGGCTCAGTAGAGTTAAAATTCCTCTCCTGGAAAACAGATGTACTTCTAACCATCACTTCAGCAAGAAGTGTCTGAATTGCAGGCCCTTATGGCCATGGAACCCTTCATTATCTTCCATGCTGACAGGGTTTCCCTCAGGACTAACCCATCATTTATGCCCAAGGTGGTGTCTAGTGTGGTTTTAAACCAATCCATTCATTTGCCAACCTGTTTCCCTAATCCTCAAATTGAAGGGGAAAGGATCCTGCACTCCCTGGACGTGCACAGGTAGCTTAGGTTCTATCTGGACAGGACTAAACCTTTCAGAAAATCTGACCAGCTGCTAGTCAGCTTTGTTACAGGGACAAAGGGCAAGGCCATTTCAAAGCAAACCATTTCTAAATGGATAGCACACTGCATCCATTTCTGCTACAAACACCATGGGAAACCTACCTCACTGGGGATCAGAACACATTCCAGTAGGGCTACATCAACCTCTACAGCATTTCTCAGGGGAGTCCCTACCTGGGACATCCTGGAAGCTACAACCTGGAGCTGTGTACACACGTTCACCAAGCATTACCACTTGCCTATCTTTTTTAAATCCAGAGCTGGATTTGTCACAGCAGTCTTACAGGGCCTGCTTGCCAGCCCTAATGCTTCTTGACTGCCTCCACCCATCCTCAGCTTTGAGAATCGACCCAAATGTGATGACTGCAACAGTGAAACACGAAGAATATAGTACAGTTGTGTACACTTACCATAAATGCAGATGTTCGAGTGTATTCACTGTTGCAGTCCTGGTTACCCTCCCTCCAGCCCCCTGACTTCTCTTTACTTCTACGTATTCTTTTTTGTTTGGCCATATCTTATAACATTGGTATTTACTTTCTCCTGGAGGTATTCCACACCATGTAATTGCTTCCTATTGTGGGGGCTCCTGACATCTGGGGCAATAAAAACTGATGTAATCTCGTTGGCTGCATGTTTTATACCCCTGACGTCATGGAGGAAGCGACAGCATCTGACGCAGAAATCCCAAGACTCTGGTATTCAGGCTGACTGAGGGCTACCTGCAGGCAAATGACCCAAATGTGATGACTGCAACAGTGAATACACTCTAACATCTACATTTATGGTAAGTGTACACAGCTGTAATTTCTAAGGCCTGCACAGGTGTAGGGGTTGGTAGAGGTACCCGAGACTGGAGGGACTGGAAGGCCCTGAAAAGATTTTTGGAAAAAACTTCCTATCCAGGAGCTGGTTCAGCTTCTCTGTGTTCCATATGTTTTAATTTCTATTTCCTCTTCAGAGGAGTAGAAGGATGTTGTTGACTTAGAGGCCAACGCCTGGGATGATAGAAAGGCTAGAGTAGACCACGCCGATGTCCTGAGCCATGGTTCATCTTCGCCATCAGGGGCTGATGGCTGATCAACCTCAGTGGACATGCTCTGCGTTTCCACCAAACCAGCTTTCACCATGGTGCCCGGTTCTAGCTGTGAAACAGGTGTCCTATGAGACCCTGGGCTAACATCCACCTTGAGAGTCTCACTGGACTCATGAGGTGCAGCATGGCCGTCAGCCTAACTTTCTTGGCCTGCTTCTGAGGTGGCTCGTCGTAGGTACCTACCTCACTCACTCCATGCCTAACACTAGATGCCGGAGCCTCTGATTTTCTAAATGAAGCTTTAAGGCAGCCAGACAGCTGCAAAGCGTTTTAGGTGCAAAGACTTTGCAAACATCGCAAGACGTATGGTCGTGGCCTTCACCTAAACAGAATAAGCACTTATCATGCATGTCCTTGTGTGGAATTTGTCTTCCACAAGCACACTTCCCTTTCCTAGCTGACATGTACATTTGAAAGCAATAAGAAAACAAAAAACCCAAAGGGGTACTTGGTATCGGATGGCTGAAACAATGGACAAACTGATTCCTGGCACTAGTGATTGAAGGTCCATAGCTCACTGTGGCAGAAAAGTTTTGAAGGGGGGTACGTACAGACATCTCTATTATAGCAGACATCGGCTTATGGCCCTGACAAGCAACAAAGCACATACCCCTGCTCCTAAGATTTTGGTATACTAGCCAGATGTCTGGTGCTGCAGGCAGCAACCTCCCTACAGTTATGAATATTGCAACATTAAAATAGAAGGACATTTGCTAGTTTAACTTGTAGCATAGCTGTTTTACAGCACTTTTTAGACTGTAACAATTTTAGTAATTGTTACATTGAGCATTTTATGTATGTACATGATTTTCTTTGCCGTTTCATTGATTCTTTGTAATTGGTTTTATCTCCATCCTTCCTTATAATGGGGCTATTATTGCTCAGTTGGATAATCATGTTCAACAAACAAGTTAATAGCATAGACTCTTACTGTATTTGTATTGCCTTTCTGTTCTGAGCTGAGCAGTGTGAACGTGTAGTCATTTTTGCCACTTACCTGTCCACATACATGACATCAGTTACAGCCTCTGTTCATTCCTGAAGCACCATCAGGAGCCTAAAGAAATGGGGAGGCAAGCCATACTCAAATTATTCAAAAAGCAAGCCCTTTTTAGGAATAACCCCTTGTTTCATATGTGTTGCTAAACCTCAGCTTTTGCGAGTTTGAACTTGCACCTCTCTTCTCCTGTGGGCAAACAATAAGGAAGGAGGAGGAGGCGCACCTTGGTACTCATTTTTAGGGGAGTGAAGCTGTGTCCTTGCTTGTTTGCATCACCCCCCCCCACACACACACACCCACACACACACACGCACACACGCACAATCATTCATATGGAGCATACCTCTAACTGGCTCGATCCCAGGGAAGGCTGTCTTTTGTGCCATCTTGCTAGAGCTTAGTGGAAGTACCTATGGTTGAAGAGTACCCCCCCCCCGGTTCCCCATTTCGTGGGCCCAGCAGTTTTCAGTAACCCTAGTAGAGGATTGTCGTCTTGGTCTTATCTTTTGTCTTGTGTTTTATTTCTGGCAGATTTTACAAATCTGGTGGTTTTGCAGCCAATATGAGTTTTCCTTCCATATTTAAGTACATTCTTGCTTTGTCGTGATGGGGAATTTATTTTGTAGGCATCTTAATGTAAAGAGAGGGTTCTTTTCCTGTCTTCTGGTACTTTAAAGTTTGATAGAAAAGAACTGAAAGGAAAATTGATGGACTAGGCAGACATGTCATCTGTATAACTAGTTCCTAGACAGTGACTAAAAGAATTTAGCAGATGAATACTGGTAACTGCTGATGTGCAGTGTTTATAAAAAGTGTACACCCCCCGTTAAAATGCCAGATTTTTGTGATATAAAAAAATGAGACCACAGTAAATCACTTCAAAACCTTTCCCACCTTTAATGTGACATATAACTTGTACAGTTTAATTGAAAAACAAATCTGTTAGGGGAAAAATATGAAAATAAAAAATGTATAATAAGCTGGTTGCATAAGTGTGCACACCCTTAAACTAATACTTTGTTGGAGCACCTTTTGATTTAATTACAGCATTCAGTCTTCTTGGGTTACACACCTGCCATCAATTAAAGAGACTCTGATTAACCCCAAATAAAGTTCAGCTGTCCTAGTAGGATTTTCCTGATATTTACTCAGTTACCTGACATGACAACCCCAAGCATACATCCAAATCAACAAAAGAATGGCTTCACCAGAAGAAAATTGAAGTTTTAGAATGGCCAGCCAGAGCCCAGACCTAAATCCAATAGAAAATCTGTGGGGTGACCTGAAGAGGGCTGTGTACAATAGATGCCCTCGCAATCTGACAGATTTCTAGCACTTTTACAAGGTAGAGTGGGCAAAGATTACCAAGTCAAGATGTGCCATGCAGATAGACTTCTACCCAAGAAGACTGAATGCTATAATTTAAATCAGAAGGTGCTTCTACAAAGTATTTAAGGGTGCGCGCACTTATGCAACCAACTTATTGCACATTTTTTAGTTTTTATATTTTTCCCCCAACAGATTTGTTTTTCAATTTAATTGTACAGGTTACAGGTCACATTGAAGGTAGGAAAAGTTTTGAAATGATTTATTGTGGTCTCATTTTTTATATTACAAAAACCTGGTATTTTAACAGTGGTGTGTACACTTTTTATATCCACTGTAAGTCCTTTGTATTTGTACCATCTACAGGAGTATTATCTTGAGGATTATATTGTTTTGGTAAGTATTTCATGTAGACCTATCACCACACTCCTTCAATTTCAGTTCTTCATTCAGGGTAGTTATTGATGGAACTGTGGTTCTCCAGAAATTTTTAGGTGGACTCTTCAGAGACCCAACATAAAGCAGTACAGTTTTGCACATTTTTGTGAGGCAGTGCTGGTTTTATGTGTTTGAATTAATGGTCCTTTGGAAATCTCATAAACTGATCAGTCATTTTCTGTGTTCAGGACATGCTTAAGGGTAGATCAGCTATAAATAAAGAGATTACCATGAAGGTAGTTCCTTTCACTTTTGTGTTTAGCAGTGTTTTCTATCCCCAATTCCTGTTAGTGGCTTTTTATCCATATAATCATTTGTGCTATGGAGCAAGCTTCATTCAGAATGAATTTGCTGCACTAAACCAAACGGCATTATCAGCTAACTTAATACATGCCACAGACCTTCCCACTAAGTTCCTCAGTTACAGAAGAGTAAGCACTTAGGTTGGTCTAAAGTTAATAATATGTTATTATAAGACCCCAAAACTTGACATTTGAGGCTACATTGACATCTAGCTTGCTTAAATTGGTAGAGTGCTTGGAGGAATGCAGAACATCGACAACTAGAGCATGTAGGCCATTTCATATGACTCAGCATGTGGTTTATTGTAAATTATTGTCTAAAGCATCGCATAAAGAGTGCATTGTTAAGTAGAAATGGTAGAATTATTGATCTTGTGCAAGGCAAATGGTTTGTCAGCTTTATAAGCATAGGTTTCTCAGTTCATTAGAAAGTGAAGCTAACTTATTTTAGTCCATAAGGAAAAAACGCAGATAAAAGGAGGTACACCACGACCAAAGTATCTTGATAACCAAAATAAAACTCCAGTCTTCACTTCAAGAGTTTTAATAACACTTTGAACAGGATCCTGTTCAAAGTGTTATTAAAACTCTTGAAGTGAAGACTGGAGTTTTATTTTGGCTATCAAGATACTTTGGTCGTGGTGCATCTCCTTTTATCTGCGTTTTTTCTTATGGTCTTATGTTTGAAGGGGAACTTCACTCAGCATTGTTTGGTTTGTTTCTATAACTTATTTTAGTATCCATTGCACATGTAGTCATGCAAGTGGCAGTTGAGGACCATGTCATGACCTCACTAACATTTACCCATTTCATCTTTCTTTGGATCTTTAACATTTTACATTACTATGTATAATCATGTAAGTGAAACAACATTCTGAGAATAGATGTGTGTTCATTTCTTCAAAGAGTGTAAAACTTACTCTCTTTCTCTGTCTTTCTCAAGGAACTAAACATAGATGTATCTGATGTAGAGAGTTTACTGGTACAGTGCATACTTGACAAGTAAGTGACATTGTTTTGATGTTTTAGAGTTCCTTAACAGTCTTTCTTACCTTCTGTTGTCTTTCTGGAGTTACGAGATTAAGCATATGTCTTACTTTGGTTGAGGTATCATTTCTTCTGGCTAAACATGTTGAAATGCAAGTCAGTAGAGAAGTATATAGTCCTGTCAGTTTCTTCCCAAAAAATGTTTTCATGCCAGTGTAGCTGGTCATCTGCATAAACAGCCATGATGCAGCATCAGTTCTTCTTCACTGTGTCCTCCAGAATCTTCTGAATGGTTGACCAATTACTTTGTGTTGCCGTCAGTTTCTAATGGTAAAAGTATGGGGTTTACTGCGTGAGAGCAGGCGCATTAGCCTGGAGTTACTCAGATGTTGCTTGGTGTATGTTACCATAAAAAGTGGAAAGTATTGCAGAGAATGTAAACTAAGCAGGACTCAGTTGTTTGCAGTTAGGACTTGTGTGTGAGCAGTTCATTGTTTTTTGGAAGCAAACTTAACTGTGTGAAGATACATAGTTTGGCAGAAGATCTTGTACTTTTTCCAGAAAGGATGAGTAAGATATGGGGGAGAGTACCTTTTGCTTGAATGACTGTGTTCTGCACTTCCTTTTTATCAGGAGCAGGGGGAAGAGAAATGCAAAGTAAGACTACTTTTGGCTGTTGCTTGAAAAGCTGCTGAATAATACTGATCATTTGGCTGTTTAAAAATCCTGTTCTTTGGGCTGTTTCAAAAAAATCTTTCAAAGTGAAATTCTTCTTTTGGTAGATATTTGGAAGTGGCGGCCACGATGGTGCAACGGTTAGCGTTGCTGCCTCACAGCAAGAGGTTCTCCGGTTCGATCCTTGGCTGGGGTGCCTTCTGTGTGGAGTCTGCATGTCCTCCCAGTGGTCGCGTGGGTTTCCTCTGGGTACTCCGGTTTCCTCCCACATCCCAAAGACATGCTGTAGATTGATTGGAAACACTAAATTGGCCCTAGGCGTGGGTGGGTGGGTGTGTGTGTGTGTGTGTGTGTGTGTGTGTGTGTGTGTGTGTGTGTGTGCCTTCTGTGGAAGGTTGGGCGCTGGACTGGCAACTTGACACTGTAAAACTCCAATGCCAATCATGAGCGGACAGGTGATCTGCTGTGGCGACCCCTAACTGGGAAAAGCCGAAAGAAGAAGAAGAGGTAGATATTCGTAAGTCTACAGATTAAGACATATGTCTATGGCTGCTGTTAAAACTTCGATTGTGTGTTTGAATGTGTTGCCATCCTGCTCGAACCACTTGTTTTAAAGTATGTTGCAGCTGAGGACTTCCTGTTCAACTTTAAAGCTGATGTAAGCAAGTTTTGTTGTAGATATTTTGGAGAACTGCATGTTTAAAACTGAGGAAAACTCTTTGTGTTTTGTTTCTGTCACTGAGTTGAGGATAAAACATTTTTTATTAAATGCCGAAATTTATCTGGTTTCTTTTAGGACAGAGTAAATAAAATATTAAAATAACTTATTTAACTATTAAACCTTAGATGATTTCTGATATGACAAACACATTATCTTGATGAGTCCTGGGGTCAATGTTCATGCCAGAAACCCTTGTATTTATTTTTGTATTTTTGCATGGAATGATCTCTAGAACCAGGAAAAAATGAATGGGGAAAATGAAACGATCTGCAAGGACTAAAAACCTCTTGGGCTAAGTCATGTACTGGTCTCTCAGGAGTCTTCAGTGGGTTATCTTCTCCCATCCTCAGTTAGGTGTCAAACTTTTGACTGTCACTTTGATGATGCTGTGACATCTTTTAGTTTTTTTTTTTTTTAGTATTTCCTTCAAAAGAATCACTAAATGCCATTCTAGATTGACTGCCAAGTACAGCAGTACAGCATTGATTTCAGTAGTAGAGCCATATCCTGCCTTGAAATACAGAGTAGTCAGTTTGTATCATTTCTTAGCTGCAACAATTCATTTAATTTGTGAAATAATCTGTGCCATGTCCTATCCTAGTATGACTTTTTTTTTACACCAGTTCCCCAATTAAAATTTTCAGTTTGTACTTCTTTGGACACCATTGCCCCAGATTGACTAATTCATTGGTATCCCTTGTATATTTGTTAAAGGCAGTGGTCACTGCCTCCAGCGACAGATTATTTCCTGTCATTCATATATTTTTTTTTATCTTACAGTTAACTGCAGCAAACTGCTTTTTTTCTGTGCCATAAACAATAATGTAAGTTTTATGTGCCAGGTAAATGTTTGTGTTGATTACAGATGCTGAAAAAAAAACTTTCATCATCTTTGCTTCATTTGCTTTGGCCTTTTCTCATAAATCTCCCTGTCTATTGTTAATGTCGGCACTTTAAAAGCCATTCTTATCACAGCCCCAGTGAAAGCAGGAGGTCTTCCATTAGGATGAGGGCATCTGAATGAGCATTTCTCAAGGATGTATTTTGGTGGTTGACAAGTGTAGGAAAACTGAGAGAAAACAGACAATAAGGTAAGGAATCATCCCATAACTTTAACTCTTCTGTAAAGCCTGCCAGCCTTTCATCAGCCTCTGTTACTTTTCCCATTATTTCCTTCTCTTGAGTATGTGTCGTCTCAGTTGTTTGACACGTGGCAGAGTATAGGCTCCCCAAATGTGATTCTTGACGTCAGCTCCATGGTGGGCTTAGGATATTCAGGCCTGCATCTTGTCCACTGGGGGGCTTTGTAGGTCACAGTGGTCTTATTCTTGGATCTTAACCACCTTTTGTGTTCACATGTGTTTCTTAACACTATACAGTCATTTGTGTGTGTGTGCGCGTACGCCTTTTAGGCTATTGCACCAGGTTTGTGTTTATTCGTGTACGCAAAAAGTATAAGTTGGAGTTCTTAATATTTTAAGAGGGTACTGGAGTACTGTTTGAACTGTGTAATCTGTAACCAACTGTTAAAAAACTGCTGGGTCCATAAGCTAGTCCATCTATATGGCTACTAAGTCAATCAATCATCTAAATTAGAAAAAGGATCCGTCACAGTTCTGGAACTTCCCACCCAGTTTTCAATCGTGCATGGATTTATTTTTTTAATACTGGTCAGGTTGTAGGGAATCTCTGCTTCAAGAGCTGAAATAGGACTGTTCAAACGTTGTAATTTATTCTGTAGATTATGGGAGTTCAGAGTGAATTGAAAAAGTACAGTTGTGTACGCTTACCATAAATGTAGATGTTAGAGTGTATTCACTGTTGCAGTCATCACATTTGGGTTATCTGCCTGCAGGTAGCCCTCAGCTGGCCTGAATACTAGAGTCTTGGATTCCTGTGTCGGATGCTGTCTCTTCTTCCATGACGTCAGGGGTATAAAAACATGCAGCCGACGCCATTACATCAGTTTTTCTTGCCCCAGATGTCAGGTGCCCCCACAATGGGAAGCAATTATATGTTATGGTACACCTCCATCAAAAAGCAAATACACCAGAAAGCTTAAATACACCAAACAAGAAGGAAAGGTAGAGCCAAGAGAAGTCAGGGGGCTGGAGGGCAGGTAACCAGGACTGCAACAATGAATACACTCGAACATCTACATTTATGGTAAGTGTACACAACTGTACTATGTTCTTCATGTTTCACTGTTGCAGTCATCACATTTGGGTTGATTCCCAAAGCTAAGGAAGGGAGGAGGAAGTTAGAGAGCATTAGGGCCAGCTGTTAAGCCCTGCAAGACTGCAGTGGCAAAACCAGCTCTGGATTTAGAAAAAATAGGCATGTGGTAATGCTTGATGAAGGTATGTACAGAACTCCAGGTAGCAGCTTCTAGGATGTCCCTGGTAGGGACTCCTCTGAGAAAGGCTGTAGAGGTAGATGTAGCCCTGGTGGAATGTGATCTTATCCCCTGTGGGGTAGGTTTTCCGAGGTGCTTATAGCAGAAATGAATGCAGTGGGCTGTCCATTTAGAAATGTTTTGCTTTGAAATGGTCTTCCGCTCTGCCCCTGCAGCAAAGCCAAGTAGCAGCTGTTCAGATTTTCTGAGAGGCTTAGTTCTGTCCAAATAAAATCTAAGTTGTCTGTGCACATCCAAAGAGTGCAGTACTTGTTCTGCTTTGTTTTGTGGATTTTGGAAAAAGGTAGACGAATGGACTGATTCAGGGCCACACTAGACACCACCTTGGACTTAAAGAAAGGATTGGTCCCGAGGGAAACCCTGTCTGTATAGAAGATAATGAAGGGCTGCACTGCCATTAGGGCCTGTAATTCAGACACTCTTCTTGCTGAAGTGACAGCTAGAAGGAAGGCTGTTTTTCCAAGAAAGGAATTTCAACTCTGCAGTTGCAGCTGGTTCAAGTGGAGGGAGAGAGAACTTTTCCAATACAAAATTAAGGTCCCAGGCTGGAGTAGGGGCTCACCTGGGGGGGGGGTCTTAAATTTTTGGCCCCTCTGAGGAATTGCTTTAGCAGGGGGTGAGAGAAGAGGGGTGGGTTCAGTATTATAATGTGCTGAAATGGCAGAGGCATGAATTTTAATTGACAAGAAGGATAGGCTATTGTGGAGCATTTCTGTTAAGTACTGAAGAATATGAGGTAAGCTGGGCACCGTTGTGCCCATCCCCTGAGTCTGGCTCCAGGAACAGTATCTTTTCCACTTTTCAGCATAGGATTTTCTAGTACTAGGCCTCCTTGCCTCCAGAATGACGTCTAGCACTTGCTTACTGAGGGATGCTATTGGATAGCTCAAGGAATTAGCCAGGCTGCAAGGTTCAGGGTTTGAAGCTGAGGGTGCAGAATCTGGCCCGCCTGCTGGGACAGCAGGGAAGGTGTCTGAGGTAGGTGCCATGGTTCCAGCAGTGTCATACTGAGCAAGAGGGGGGTACAACTGCTGGCATGGTCAGTCTGGTGCAATCAGTATTGTCCCTGGCTTGTTCTGTTTGATCTTTAGCAGAACCTTCGAGAGGAGAGGCAGAGGGGGAAAGGCATAAACTCGAGAGGCTTTCCCAGGTAAAGGACAGGGCATCCTTTTTCCAAGCTTGACTGTGGGAAGTCCATGTGCAGAATTTGTCCAATTGGTAGTTCTGAGGGGAGGCAAACCGGTCTATCTCTGGAGTCCCCCATTTATTCCTCAAGAGGTTGAATATTTTTGGTTCCAGTTTCCATTCGTATGGGTCCATGAGATTTCCGCTTAGGTCGTCTGCCAGTGAATTTAGCTTGCCTGGCAGGAATTGAGCTTGTAGGTGCAGTTGGTAGCTCAAGGCTGTGTTCCACAGAGCCATGGCTACTCTGCAGAGAGGGTATGAGTGGGTTCCCCCCTTCTTGTTTATGTACCACATAACTGTGGTGTTGTCAGTCTTTGCCAATAATTGTCCTTCAAGGATGTGATCTTTGAAGGCTGTTAGGGAATTCTGTACAACTAACATTTCTTTTTGGTTGATATGCAGGTGCATTTGCCCAGAATGTACTGCCCTGCCAAGTGACACCCCCCCATGCATAATCTGATGCGTCTATTAGGGTTTGGGCGGCAGGGGGGTAGAGTGAAAGGGAGCCCCTTGTTGTGGTAGCAGGCCTCTGCCCATCAAAGGAACTCTGTCTTTATACAAGGAATGATAGGAATCATTGATTCCAGGTCCTGAGAATGTTGACAACATAGGCTTTTTAGATACCATTGTAGTTTCCTCATATGCAGTCTTGCATATGGAATTAGTAGAATGCAAGAGGCCATGAACCCCACGGCTTGCAGAATTTTTCTTAGATAGCTGGGTCTTCGTGGCCAGTAGTTTGAAGTATGTTGTCAAATAAACTTGTTTCTCTGGAGTGAGGAAAGCCATCTGGGAAGTTGTGTTCAAGCTTGCTGCCAGGAGTACAATCTGTTGGCAGGGTACTAGGTGGGATTTCTTTTCGTTTATGGTGTACCCCAGTGAGGTTTGAAGTTTCTTTATAAATGCCAGATTTTTTAATAGCAAGTCCTGGCTTTCTGCCTGAAATCAGACAATCCAAGTATGGGTATATTTGAATATTTCTCTGCCTGCAAAATGCAATGGCTGGAGCTAGACACTTTGTGAATACCCCAGGCGCAGTAGATAAGCCAAGGGGAAGTGCAGAGAACTGATGGAGCCTGCCCTGAAGCGTAGGTATTTCCTGCAAGATTCCCTTATTGGAATGTGCAGGTAAACTTCCTTTAAGTCTAAGGTTGATAACCAGGCATCTTTGCTTAGCATAGGAAGCAGCTGTTGAAGTGTTAGCATTTTGAATTTTGAGATTACCGAAAAGGTGTTTAGAATAGAGAGGTGCAAGATAGGACGCCAGGAGTTGTCTTTTCTGAGTGCCATGAAAAGTCTTGAATAAACACTTTGTCCCCTTTCTTCAGCTGGGACAGGTTGAATAGCCCTGATACTTAGAAGAGAGAGAACCAGCTGTTGAGCCTCTGCCCACTGATTTGCGGGTAGGTCTGGCCAACTGTTTGGGGCTGGTAGGGTGTGGAAGTGGAATCCGTATCCTTGGAAAACTATATTCAAAACCCATTTCTCCTGGGTAATGAGTTCCCAGTTTTTTGCATGCAGGGCGAGCTTTCCTCCTAAGAGAGCAGGCAGTTGAGCAGGGCTTGGAAGGGTTAAGGTTAAGTCATTGTGCCATTTATCCGTAGGGGGTGTCTTACTACTTCCAGCTTTGGACGTTGGATCCCCCCACTACTTAGGCCTGTGTGTACCTTGAGACTGTAGCCTAGGTGGTCTGCTGTTCCTGGGTTTGGACTAAGAAGGCCTGGAAGAGACTGGAAAAGACCATTTCTTTGAAGGCCAATGCCTACTAAATTTGGGAGGCTGTAGTTGCAGGAAATCTTTAACAGTTTGCATAGATTTAGCTTTTTCCTCCATCTTTTTGAGGACGACTTCTGTTTTGTTGCCAAACAAGGCGGTCTTGGTTTAAGGGAGCATCCAGTAATTTAGCTTTAACATGATCTGGCAAGTTTTGCTTCTTAAGCCAAGCATGCCTTCCAAGTACAGACCCAGTGACAACAGCCTTGCAAGATGCTTCTAAAGAGTCAAAACCACGTTGCAAAGTATGTTTACCAACTTGTTCAGCAGAATGCATTAAATCCTATAATTCTGTGTGTTCAGCGCAGTCAAGAATCAACATCATTTTCTGTTTAAGTAGTCCCATAATATGCTGCTGGTACTTTAACATAGGAAACTGGCAATTTAAAGCCCTAATGGCCAAAGTAGCCGAAGTGGATACCTTCTTACCCCACCTGTCCAAGGCTCTAGAATCTCTATCAGAAGGGGTAGGATTTTTGGCAGCAGTAGCCTTAATGCCCTTTGTCTTTGGGAAATGGTCTCCGGATCCGCAGTAAGATTCTTGAAGAGGACCTTGTGAGAGTCACACACACTGTAATACCTGTCAGGTTTTCTGTGAGCTGGAGGTAAAGTGTCTGGGGACAGGCTAGATTCCAAGAAAGCATCATCTACAATGTCCAGAATAGGAGGAATAGCTAAAGGCCTGTGTTGAGGAAGGAGTAAGAATTCCTTAAGCCTCTTTTTGGAGTCAGAGTAATCCTGGCTTTCCCAGCAGAAATGCTCCCCAAAAGTGTGCAAGGTTTCACCAGAAGAAAAATCTTCTGGAGGGGAAGCAGAGGGAATGGAATCCTCTGCATCAGAATCCTCATAGGTAGATAAGGGCAAATCCTGGTAATCAGAAGAAACAGAAATATCAGAATCCTGATCAGAAGAATCAGAAGGAAAATCAGTTCTAGGTCTCTTAGAGGGGGAAGGCTGGCTTCCTCTAATTAAAGTAATAAGGTCTTCAGCTATTCTAAGCATTTGTTTTTTTAGGCATATGGGCCTGACCATGCGGTTTGGACGTCGGTTTTCAAGGTGTGGGTCGAGTTTTAGGCCTGGATAAAGAAGTCAGCGTCTGTTTAAAGTGCAAGTCTGTTGGCCTGAATACACCCTCAGATGCCGGTGCCTGTGCAGCGGCTCCGGACCCATCCAAGGTAGAGACATCCTCAGGTTCCATAGTCGAAGAAGCATCTCGCGTCATACCAGACTCCGAATGGGTCTCAGTAGAGGCCTGTGAATCTGAGGTAGTGGGTGTCAGGGGCTGCGAAAGCGCTTCACTGAGTACCGGCGGACTGGCGACTAGCTTAATGGAAGCATCGTCTGCAGTTTTGAGCCATTGCGGTCTGTCTCTGTCTTTATCCTTACGTCTTTTCAGAATATCAGTAGTCGGATGGCTTACCGAAGCCATTTCTGGATAAGTATACAGAGTACCAAAATAATTTGCTGCAAATATAGCCCGAAATAGTTTGGGTGTTTAACAAGGTGCAAAACCGACGGCGAGGGACGTTGTGGTCTGGGCCTAAGCAAGGAATGCAGTACGAATTAAAATCTTTGGGGTATTTGCTTTCCACATGCAAGTCAATTGTTAACTTTTACTGACATCATTTAAGAGCAAGAAAAAGGATCCCCAACAAGGTACTTGGCTTTTTTGAAGACTTAGTACTGAAACGAAAATTTCAGGAGTCTGCAGACTGTCTCTTGCGGACTGCTTCTGCTTCGGGCACCGCGTGGCAATAAAGATTGATGTAATAGCTTGCCAAACACTATCCATGTGCTGAAGAAGATATTTGCTAAAGAGCTACTTTATAGGACGTAACTGATAAGATTCCTGCCCCCACAGCATAAGGTTACCTTAGCCAGTGTTTTCCAGGTGCTGATCCCACCCCCACACCTTACCTATGATACCTCTGGCCTTTCCCATCAATCTGCATCTATATATAATTTTTTACTTGCAAATGCATAGGAGCAGGACAGAATGGCTCTAGACAGCTTTTCTGACTTCCGTTTATTAAGATCCATTGAAACTGAAAGTATTTCTGTTATTGGCATGTACTGAGTTGGCTTAAAATATCATTTGATAAGTTTCTGCTGGAAATTTCGTGAGCTGTTTAGTGCAGATTGACTCTGTTGGCTTAGAAGGATGAAGCTCTGACTGTGACCCAAGCAATTAAAGTTTGATTAACATCTCTATCTCCTTTTGGAGTTCCCAGGGGATGGCAGGAATGGTTCAGCTTAGCTTAGTTTTGTCCGAGGAAGGTGTGCGTCACATATCCACAACATTTGGTCCCAAGGTGTCCCACTGAACACTAGAAACCACATGGGGAGGGCTGGCTTCAAGGAGGCAAGACAGTCTCAAGGGGTTAGTCATTTGTGAAAGTGGATGACATGCTCTCAAGATCCATTGCACACAAAATCATTGGGCAGTTTTACTGAGCATGTGCTATGGTGGTAGGGACTAAAACAGAAAAACCCTATCCTCACAGATGACAGCCCAGCTCTTTGTTGCTTAGCTTGTCAACCTGATAGGAATGGATGGAGGCCAAAAGCCACTCACCTCTCACAGAACAAACAAGTCCATAGTGTCAATTGAAAGGGGAGGCTCAAGGGTTGGAAAAAAGAGCAAAAAACTCTATTGCAGACCCAGACCCTTTTTTATACATATCAAAAACTCACACTAATTATCCCTGTAGAAGGCAGATTCCTGTGGTCAACAGTCAAGCTTTAGTGGCTGTATCCTTCAGTTCCAAAGCATAATACTTGGAAATGCCAAACTTTGAGTTAAATAACACCACTAAAAAGAGGATTATAAAAGCTTTTCAGACCTTTCTTATGACTAATGGCCTACAGGTCTGTGTTATTCCCTAATCAGAAAAGTTTTCTGGTTCTGACTGAATGTCTGTCTCATCTTCAAAAAGATCTACTTTAGAGAACAAATTCTCCATGCTGTCCAAACCAATGCATTTTGAAATAGAAATATCCTGGAATGAAAAAGCATCAGAACATAAGGGCTGGCTTAGTTTGACAAGCAAGAGTTTGTCTGAATTCTAAACGGGAAAGGGACAAGTGTAAACTGTTAACTATTGTAATGGTGGAGTCTGCCATTGGAGGGATCTTTCTACAGTTGAGACTCCTCATACTCGTACTTTTTCATTCCCTCAATTTCTGCAGGACTATCTAACTTCTAGATTATAACAGGTTGGCTGTTGCTGTCATCATAGCCAGCCTTAGGCATAGGTCAACTAGGCGGTCACCTAGGGTGCAACATTAGCAGGGGCGCTTTTATAATATTTTGGATGGTGTAGGTAGACCAGGATGAGGCTACAGGGTGGTGGTGGTGGGGGGCACTGTGGAGACCTTTTGCCTAGGGCACCAGTTGACAAAAGGCCGGTCCTGGCTGTCAAACATCTAGAAGACCAGAGTCTTTTTGTTGCCCTTCCCCATACCCTCCAAGTTTCAGGGCTGTGGGGGCCAGCTCAGCTCTTTCTTGCCACGACTGGTTCATTTTCACCAGAACCAGAATGTGTGTGAGTGCTACTACAGTGAGCCTGTTTTAGCCAACAGAGTTCAAGCTACCCTCAGCCAGATAAGTAGAATTTGAACTGATGCTGCTTAACCTAGTATGCGGATATCAGCTATACCAGTGTTGACATTTCCTACAGTTAATCCACACTCAGCAGTCTTGTCAGTAAATAGGTAGGTAATGCGGGTCTATATCAAAACTTCAAAAGTGCGAACGCTCTTACATAGACACCAAATAACCAAAACCACACAATGTCGAACATACACAACAGTGATTTGTTTTCCAAGGGGGAAAAAAATCGTTGCACAAAACAAAAAAAAAAAATCCACAGACAAAATAAAGTGGAGGGCTTTGCCCCCCATACCGCCCGATGTGGGTGGCTGTGCCCTCCACACCCCCCTACTTATATATACCAACTCTGAGATTACACCACAGTGGAAGAAACAGCAAAGTCCCAACAATGGACCAGTGATTTTTTTCCCTGGGGAAAAAAATTGCTGTTCTGGCCGTTCTACATTCTGTGGTTTCGCTTATTTGCAGTCAATATAAGAATGTTCATTCTTTTGAACTTTGACTTCTTAATATAGACCCAGGTAATGCAGCTGTAAACCATACAGATGATGGAGCTTTAGCTGCAGTACTTTCTGATGCCAGTGCAACAGGCACTAGCATCACATTGTGCAGCACCTTACGTCAGTAATATGCCAAGTTTTCAGGTGCCAACATTCCAGATGTAAACCAAAGTGTTCTCCATGAGGCAGTAATTCATAGGTTGTCAACAACGCCAAGTCAGTGAACCACCACCTTTGATGCGAGAGCAGTGGCTCACCAGTTCTGTAGTTGTATATCTTTCTGAGCCTCTGCATACCACAGTTATGGTTGGAGATCATGCTTCAACAGTATCCCTGCAGTAATGATACTCATTTTTTTACTTGCATAATCTCCAGTCATAACACAAGACTTCATGCCAGGTGGTTGTATCTAAATCCACTTGATTGCTAGTATGAATGACAGCCACCTCTTGACCCTATAATTTCTTCATTGGCAACATTTTTTCCTCAGTCTGCACTTAATTTGAGTCCGCAAACAGTTCAAGCTGTTACCTGTTCCACCTAAAGATAGATGTAATACTTCAGAATGGGACATTTCCCCAAAGCCTGCAGAAAGACTTTGTATATCAGGAGCTTCAGGACAGAGCTATCACCCAGTGGATGATTTACATGAGGATAAAGGAGTAGAGTCTCCATAGTCTTCCAGGCAGTCCAAAATTTGATAAGGATTTTCTGCTTAAGATGCTGTTGTCTGGGGCATGGCCTGTAAAACCCATTTCCACACCACAGCATTGACTGTAAAAAGCTTATAGGTGGCTCAGCAGTCCAACTAGATGATACCTCAGTTTGTAGACATCCTGATGCATGTTACCAACATGCACAGTGGTTGTGGCCCACAGAAAGATTAAGATTTAAAAGCTTCTTAAAGTGTAGCACCTGGTGTGAGAGCCTGTTGTCTGTGGCTGCACTGAAATCCATCCCCATGCCTCACACCAGTCAGTCCCTCTTCCATATAAGAAATACAGAGGACTTGAGAGGTACAGGATGCAATGGCTTTACAAAATTGCATGTAGACCATGGTTTAACACATTTTACTGTGTTTGACAGACCATTTGCTAACTGAAAATGTTTTGGTCAAAAATGTTTTTTTTTTTTTGTTTGTTTACAAGTCATTGAGATGGTCATGGTGCATCATTTGCACCCACTTATGCTGGCTTGTTTAGGGGGTATCTGGAAGAACAAATGATGCATGATATGGGCCACAATGTATTAATTTATGCTAAATATGTGGAGAAGGTTCATAGACAACTGTTGACTGATATGGACCTCTGACTGTTTAAACCAAAATTGTATTGAATTTTCTGTTAATCATGAGCTTACTACTATGTCTTTGTTGGATATTTCAGTGATTAGGCATTCAGATGACTTACTAGATATAAATCTACACTGTAGGCCTTTTCAGAAAGCCACTCTGTTTTTAGCTGCCAGTTGCTACCCCCTCCTAACATAAACCTTACAAATTTCATAGAATCCTCAAAATGACTACATCACATGTTCCTTAGAGTTGGCCTTTAGATTTGAAAGAAGAGGTTACAATAAGTGTAATATACTTAAAACTAAACAGTCAGATGACTTGGCAAATAGGAAAGATTTGATGTCTTATTCTACTAAAAGTCAGATAACAAAAAATACGACCTTGCCTTAATTACTGTGTTTGGCAATAATTCATACAGTGTCATAAAACTAAAGCTCAGATAACAGAAAATACAGCCTTGCCTTAATTACTAGGTTTGGCAATAATTCGTGCAGTATCACAGAAGTGGTCTGCAGTTACTGGCATAGTCTGTAAGTAAATCTCAGTATTCATGATATATACTTGAAACATGCCATTTCACCTACAGAAGGGGGAAAACACTAGGTGAACATTTTGGTTCTGTCACAGTGATTGTATCTCAGTTTATAGCACAAAAAACTTTGATGGTTCTAAAATTATGGGATGCAGTTGTACATTTTGTAATTATGTCCTTAAAACCAAAGAATTTACATCAGTTAATAGTAAAGGTTTGAAATTAGATGCTTTAATTGCAACATTGAATGGATAATACACCTTGCAGGTCATATCTGTTCAGCATTCTACGTGGGTCAGACATTCAGATTATTCAAAGAATGTCAGACATTTTTGTGATATAAGGTGTCTTAGGATGTCCAATGCTTTATGTAAACATAATATAAAACATCCAAGAGCATTATTCAGGTTTATGGGTGCTGACCGAATACCCAAGACCACTGTTGCTTAAGGTAGATGCCATGACATAACATATAAAGAACAAAAAAGGATCAATCTGATGTCAGTTTTCATACACTCATCTAATGGGACTGGAGCCAGTCCTCTCATCCACCTCAGTCGTTATACTAGCTCATTTCCTCCAACAAACTCTCGAGCTCCTTCTCTGCCCGTAATGCACCACCAGTAACATCCCCCAGATCTTGTTTGCTGCTTTAGCGTTTAGACGTGGTTGCCTTCAACTGTCGCCTCTTCATTGAGAGAGGTCAGTTTTTCATGTTTCCTTTTTAAAAACTTCCACAAATAACTGTGTCTTTAATCTTTGTTTTTGTTTCTCATCTTAAGTCTTTTCTTCCATTCTCCTCCTCAGACTTTGAGGATAAAACCTTCTACCATTGGTATGTCTTAACTCCTTCCCTTTACCCTTTTTTACACGTAGTATAATCTCTGTAATTACCATTGTTGGTATTTTCCCTTTATCTACAAGTTTTTTTTCTTGTAGTTCTTAAATAACATTGCTGGTTGGATTTTTCCTTCTCCCTTCAGCCTATTAAAAAAAAAAAAAAAAGTTTACTTTAGCTCTTCTCTCTTAACTAGAAAAATGTGTGAGAAAGGTCCAGCAGGCTTTAAAAATGTGATGTGTGAGCACAAGTTGCCGTTCTCTGATGCCCAGAGTCCGTGTGTGCATTGTTTAGGACTAGAACACTTACAACAGGACTGCAGTATTTGTCATGGGTTCAACCCCCAAACTTTAGCAGATAGGCAAAATAAGCTGATTTTAAGGGGATTGCTGCCATCTTCTTTTTCTGAAGCCATTTCTGGGGTTCAATCCCCCAAACATAAATCTAAATACCTGTCAAAAAGGCCTATATCCTCAGAGTCTTCACCCTGTACCTCTTCTGAACCAAGAAGAAAGAAAGAAAAAAAAAATGGATCCAAAGCTACACCAGATTCAAAAATCATCAGATCCAATCACACATTTCGGATCCTACATCCTCGGATCCAAAATATATTTGGTAAAATCCTACAGCTTTGGATTCAAAGCTCTTACTAAGGACTACCTATTCACCCAGTCTAGATATGGTTCCTTCCAGGGTGCCCTCTTCCTTTTTAGAGAAGCACTCAAAAATCACTGTCCCTGATATCCTCTCATTCCTCCAGATGTGGAGAGGATGATGAAATTTTTCATACAGTAAATTCAGAGAGGAGTTTTTATGGTTCCTACCCCTTCGTGTCAGGAAGTTCGTCCACCTACCACTCCACCGATAACGGCTCCTTCTGTAATTCAACAAGTGGTTTTAGAGCTCTCTGATCCAAGCATTCCAGGTCTGTCTGGTTTGGATCCAAAATGGACTTAGTCTTTGGATCTGACTATTACTCTGAGTGCACCTTTTCTGATATCCTCGGAGCCAGATGACTCTTGGAGCCAAAGCTTCCCTGTTGGATCTAAGAGGATGGGATCAACTTCTAAGTTTTCTGAGTTGTCTCTTCCTCTCAGAGCTTTAGCAGTGAACAGCTCAGCTCCAGCTTCTGCCTCGGGTGGCTTGCTTCTGGGGCAGAGGGAGGTGAAAAGCCAGAAACTGACTTTCTCAGCTCCATTGTCTTCCTTCCTCCCAAAGCATTCTGCCTTTGAGGATGTGAAGAGAGTGTTTACTGCTCTGACAGATCAAATTGGTTTTTCCCCCTCGGATCCACCCTCTACTTCATGGCTTTGCACCATGATCATGAACCTTCTACCCACAGGGACAGCCAGCCCAAAGCTTCCAGTCTACCCAGCAGGGTATTTTACTTAACCACAGCACCCTACTGAGGAAGTCCCTAGGAAAAGGGTCCAGTCCAGCTGGTGAATCTGGGAATCTTGAGGCAATGTTACAACTGCCTCATGTACACAGACAACCCTCTCCTCCTCCCAACAAATTCCAACACATGTGAGAGATGCAACCATATAGCCATACTGGAGGCTAAGCTCTCTCAATTCAGTACTGGCGAAACCAGTCAGGAGGAGAAGGAAACCACACTCACTACAATTCCAGTCTCACATAGACCTACCACGACAGCAAACCAAACACATAAACACACAAAAACATACTCGGAGGTTCTAAATAAAAATCTGCCTAAGCAGCAGAGACCTCCAAAGCAGACACCCAAGCAACCGCTACCCCAAAACAAAACACGTGCAACACATAGCTCACAAAGCCAGTGTGCCGAACAGTCACAGCCCTTAAGGCTAAACAACACACCTGATACACTTGTAATAGGTGACACTATCGTCAGGCACACTGACATCCCGCTCACCAGGCTGAACAAGGAGAACGTCACGGTGAGCTGCCTGTCGGGCGCTAGGATCCGCCACATAACACAAGCACTCAGGTCACTCCAAGGCAAGTACAGATATGACTGTCATTGTCCATGCTGGTGTGAATGACCTGAGACGTACCTCCCTGGAGTACATGAAAAGAGACATAGAGGAGCTCTCTGAGCATGTAGCCCAGGCCAGTATGACCCTGACCTTGAGTAGCAACTTACCCTCACCAAGAATGATGCCACAATATGAAGACAAGATGATCAATTTCAGCAATTGGCTTAAGTATTGGTGTCATTCAAAGGGGATCCAATGCCTGTCAGCCTGGGATGACATGCTCGACAAGCCACGATGCTTCGCTAGGGACAGCTTGCACCTGTCACCCCTGGGCTTTCAGATATTGGCAAAGGCTCTTGCTACCCCCATAGTGCCTTTTTTAGGCAAGGCTCAAAAGACAAACCCACCTCCATAGGTATCACAAGGGATAAGAAACTAAGAGTAATGCTACTCAACGCCAGAAGTCTAAACCTCAAGATGCACGCTGAAACTCTCCTTAGCATGGAGAACATTGATATCTGTGCAGTAACAGAAACCTGGTTCAAGGCTCCCGAGAGCACCCCAGCACTACCAGGATGTCCTTCATGGATGCATCTGCAGTCATAACAAATGGGTTGTCCTGTCGTCAGGCAGCCCTTCGGTCGGCCGGATTCCAAAGTCTGGGTCCGGCTTCGGCTGATGTCGCACTTTACCCAACGTCATCTCTGCTGGTCTTCGGGTATAAAGGCATCAGCCGACGCCATTTTCCTCAGTCTTTCTTGCCGCGTGGCGCCCGAAGCAGAAGCTGTTCGCAAGTGCCGGTCGGTCAGATTCAGAGATTACTACTACCGAATACTACTTCGAAGACTTCTAAAAGCTAAGTACCCGTTGGGGACTCTTTCTTGCCTCAGCCGATGTCAGAAAAAGTCAATAACTGTTTAACTTGTGGGAAACAAATACCTCATAAAGATTTCCACTCTTACTGTCTGCCTTGCTTAGGCCCAGACCACGACGTAGCAGCCTGTTCGCCTGTGCTTCCTTCAACCGACAAATGCTTAGGCGGGTCGGAGTTTGCTGAACAGTTTTTCGGCTCAGATTTTGCGTACATTATGCCGTCGGATCCTCCGACTACCCAAATTGTTAAAAAACGCAAAGAAAAAGACCGACACTCGCGGTCCGCGGTTTCGCCGAAACCACGGTTAAGCAAGCGAGTGTCTCGGTTTCGACGAAACCGAGAAAACGTCAATCTTCAGCCGAATCCATGACTACTACTGAGGCTCCTGCTACCTTAGTTGAATTGGCCTCAGAAATTTTGCCTACAACTGTGGTTCCTAGTGATTTATCAGACACCATCCCTTTGGATGTCTCTACCCCAGCACGTGGTGCTGCTAGGCCTCCTGCAGCCATGTCTATTAAGGCCTTTGCCAGGGCTAAAGCAGCCAAATCTGTTAAATCAGTGCCTGTTAAGCCCCCCTCACACAGGCCCACTTCAAGTTCACAAATGCTTACTCTGGCAGAGGATTTAATATCCTTAATTAGGGGATCCCAATTTCACCCAGACAGGGCCTCTCAGCCCCCAGAAAAGAGACCTAGAGCCAGTGTCCTCTGATGATTCTGCGGATGACTCTGACATTACAGACCAGCCAGAGGCTCCTTTTTCTACTTATGAAGATTCCGATGCTGAAGAATCCATTCCAGCTGCCTCTCCACCAGAGGAATTTTCCTTTGGGGAAACCTTACATGCCATGAGAGAACAATTCCAATGGCAGGGACAAGATTTCTCAGATTCAAGAAAAAGGCTTAGGACTTTTCTGCACTTACCACAACATAGGCCCTTAGCTGTACCTCCTGTACTGCCTGTTGTGGATGATGCATTTAATGATGTTTGCACTGCTCCTGATTCTTTACCTCCAGCCCCTGCCAAACCAGATAGATTTTACAGGGTGCCAGACACTCATCACCACCTATACAAGGCCCCACTTGCAGATCCCGAAACTATATCCCAGGGGCTTAAGGCAGTAGCCTCGACCACAGCAAAAAACCCTATTCCTTCTGAAAGGGAATCCAGGTCCTTAGAGAGATGGGTAAAAAGTTTACACCTCTGCTACTCTCTCAGCTAGAGCTTTAAACTGTCAGTTTCATATGATCCAATACCAAGAGTTTATGCTTGATCAGTTAACTAAAAAACTGTCCTCTGATGAATCCTTAGATAAGAAATATGTATTAGAAATGGTGAATAATATCCAACAGGTTAGTAACCATTCCTTAAAATGTGGCTATGATGCACTGGAGGCTTCATTTAGATCAGCCATGACTGGCACAGTGATAAGAAGGCATGCATGGTTGAAAGAGCAGGTCTTACCGGATCATGTTAAAGCAAAGCTGTTAGATGCTCCTATGGATAAGGCCAGTCTATTTGGTACACCTGCCCAGCAAGTAATGAAGAAAATGGAAGAAAAGGCAAAATCTGTACAAACAGTTAAAGATTTCTTACAGGTTCAGCCCCCAAGGTTTAGCAGGAACTGGCCTGCCAAAAATTGGTCCTTTCCAGACTCCACAAAATCCCAAAGGGGCAGGAATAGACGCTCTAGAGGCAGAAATCAATCCAGAGGAGGTGCCTACAGAGGACGACAGTGGCAAGGCAATAACCGAGGCACAGAGACAACCTCTGCCACTGCAACAGGACAATCACAGTGACTTGGCTCTGACACCGCCTACCAGGGAGCAAATAGCAGCACCTTTAGGCAGAAAGTTAGCCTTATTTTCGAAAAATCGGCACTATATCACAAAAGACAAGTGGATTTTGCAAACCATAGACCAAGGATACCGGTTCCACTTCCACACCTTACCAGTAAAAAGAGGAATGCCAAACCTACCTCTAAATCAAAAAATAGAAGCTCTACAGCAGATAGCGAAATTAACAAAGATAAGAGCTGTGGAAAGAGTACCAATGACAGAACAGGGCAAAGGATTCTACTCCAGACTCTTCCTAGTACCAAGAAAAGAGAAAAGTTGGAGACCTATTCTCGACCTGTCCGTCTTAAACACATACATCATTGTCCCAAAATTCAAAATGCTGACCCTACAGCAACTTCTTCCCATGCTGGGCAAGGAGTGTTGGCTGGTAACTCTAGATCTCAAGGAGGCATACCTGCACGTCCCCATTCGGCCAAATTGCAGAAGATACCTCAGATTTCTTGCAGGATCAGAGCATTATCAATTCTCAGCATTGCCCTTTGGCTTATCTACTGCGCCCAGAGTATTCACAAAATGCCTGGCATCAGTAATCGCTCACTGCAGACTACAGGGAATCCAAATTTATCCATACCTGGACGATTGCCTGTTACAAGCGGACAACAAAAGCAAGCTGACAACAGATTTACAAAGGGTCATTTACTTGCTACAAGCCCTGGGATACACAGTCAATCTACAAAAGTCAAGGCTGATACCATCCCAAACAAGAACATTCTTGGGCGCGGAATTGGACACAATAAAACAAATGGCATTCCTAACTGCAGAAAAACAAAAAGAACTCCCTCTTTACTTCTTGGCATTAACAAAGCAGAACAAACTAACAGCAAGAAAAGTTCTGCAGGCCTTGGGCTTCATGGCATCATGCATAATCTTGGTCCCACATGCCAGACTGCATATGAGAAAGCTACAGTGGTACCTAAAGAATTTATGGTCTCAGCACAGGCACAGCTTAGAAACAGAAATCCCACTAATCCCATGCCTAAAACAGGAGTTCCTATGGTGGGCTCAAGCATGCCAGTCAAACCCAGGCTTACCCTTCCACAACTTTCGAGCAAGCCAAACCATCACAACGGACGCCTCAGACCTAGGATGGGGGCACATGCTGGACAAATGCATACAAGGATTGTGGACTCAAGACCAGTTGCACCTGCACATAAACCAAAAAGAAATGCTGGCAGTAAAACTGGCAATTCAAAATTCAGACCATTCCTCAAAGAAGGCCATTTGATGATAAGGACAGACAACACCACAGTCATGTGGTACATCAACAAACAGGGAGGCACTCATTCATACCCCTATGCAGAATGACTTTGGACCTTTGGAATCTGGCTCTCAGCTACAACATCCAGTTACAGGCAATATTTGTGCCGGGAAAAGAAAACACCCTAGCAGACATGTTAAGCAGAACCACCTCGGATGCTCACGAATGGATGCTACACCCGGACATCTTCAAGGCCATCACAAAGAAATGGGGAATGCCACTAATAGACCTATTCGCATCCCCACTCAATCACCAGCTCATAAAATTCTGCACAAGGACATTCCACCCACTTGCATGGAAGGTGGACTCTCTCCTTCAGTTGGAAAGGCCTGACAGCATATGCATTTCCACCTCTTCCTTTGATGCACAAGGTACTACTGAAAATCAAAGAGGAACGCCCAAGGATAATCCTGATAGCTCCGAATTGGCTAAGACAACACTGGTATCCATTGCTGAGGAGCATGTCTCAGGGGAGAATGTGGTCAATACCCTGATGCCTTTGA
Organism: Protopterus annectens; assembly: GCF_019279795.1. NCBI lineage: Eukaryota > Metazoa > Chordata > Ceratodontiformes > Protopteridae > Protopterus > Protopterus annectens. The sequence goes on along the minus strand of NC_056739.1, from coordinate 1,038,276,012 downwards.
TGTTAACTCAGAACAACTACAACATCATGCATCCAAACCTAAAACCTTGCAACTGACTGCCTGGAACATCACATAGCAGCAACTAACCCAGACCTTTCCCAAAGGGTTAAAGACATTATCCTTGAAGCCCGCAGACCTTCAACAAGAAGGAACTATGCAGGAAAATGGAAAAGGTTTGTCATTTGGAGTTCTGAAAGAGGAAAAGATGTGTCGAACATAGATATTGCTAACATTCTGGAGTACTTGGCAGAGCTTCTACATACAGGCCTGTCCTATTCCTCCATCAAGATACATGCATCAGCTATTTCAGCAGAATACAGCTTGATCCACCTGTCTTTTCGCATCCTCTACTCAGGCAGTTCCTCAGAGGGATCAAGAATGTAAAACCTCCTAGGAAACCACCATTACCAGCATGGGACTTGAACTTTGTGCTAGAGAAGTTGACACTCCCTCCGTTTGAACCAGCAGCAACAGCAGATCTGCAACACCTGTCATGGAAAACTGCCTTCCTACTGGCAATTACCTCAGCAAGGAGGGTTTGAACTACAGGCCTTAATGGCAGTGCAACCCTTCCTAATCTTCCATCAAGATAGGGTGTCCATGAGAACTAATCCTACATTTATGCCTAAGGTGGTATCCAGAGTGTCTTTAAACCAGGCAATCCACCTACCTACCTTCTTTCCCAATCCACAGAACAGGGGAAAGACTGCTGCATACCTTGGATGTACATAGGCAGTTACGCTACTACCTGGACAGAACCAAAAGTAACAGAAAAACTGACCAGCTTTTAGTAGCCTATGCAACAGGAAGGGAAGGAAAAGCAATTTCCAAACAGACAATCTCCAAATGGATAGGAAATTGCATAAGATTCTGTTACTCCTACCATGGAAAACCAATTCCACAGAACATAAGACCTCATTCTACAAGGGCTACAGCCACTACCACAGCTTTCTTACGAGGAGTGGCAACCAAAGACATTATTGAGGCGGCTACTTGGACCTCCGTGCATACATTTGCCAAGCATTATAATTTACCTCTATACTCTAGATCCCGAGCAGGGTTTGCCACTGCTGTACTACAAGGGATCCTAACTACACCATAAATTTTCTTCCTCCACCCCTAGTTTGGCTATGGTATTCTACCCATTTGTTATGACTGCAGATGCATCCATGAAGGACATAGTACAGTTTTGTACCTACCATAAATGTAGATGTCCGAACTGGATAGCATCTGCAGTCAGGATTACCCACCCTCCTTCCCTCTGTGGTACTCCTAGGTATTTACCCTCCTAATAGCTAGCTGGGGAGTCTCTTATGGTGTATTTGTTTGTATATATGTACATACATGCTTATTTTTGTGTTTGCCTTCTACTTTTTTGGAAACATTGGCATTTATCCAAAATTTAGCCTTCCAAGAGGGCAACTGGCATCTGGGGCAAGAAACACTGAGGAAAATGGCATCGGCTGATGCCTTTATACCCGAAGACCAGCAGAGATGACGTCGGGTAAAGTGCGACATCAGCCGAAGCCGGACCCAGACTTTGGAATCCGGCCAACCGAAGGGCTGCCTGACGACAGGACAACCCATTTGTTATGACTGCAGATGCTATCCAGTTCGGACATCTACATTTATGGTAGGTACAAAACTGTACTTTATACCTCATACCATGCTTTTCGGCCCCAAAACTTGGACCAAACCACAAAAGGAGGGGGAGTATCAATATTCGTCAAAGATACCCACACCTCCAGGTTGGTGGCACAGCACGAAGCATCAGAGACTATCCATGTGCAACTAACAGTGGGTAAAATTGCCTTCCAGTTTATAGCCTGCTACAGACCACCCTCCCAAACCCAGGAACCCCACTCGGCCTTCCTGAGAACACTGGAAAATATGAAGGTCTCTCCAAACACCATTATATTGGGTGACTTACCCAAACATAGACTGGGAGCATTACTCTAGCTCCAACACCCTAGCCCAAAGGTTCCTAGAACTTATAAACTCAAATGCTATGGAACAACTTGTTACCACTCCCACAAGAGGGGAAAACATACTGGACCTGATCATCACCAACATGGGGACTCTATGCTCCAGACCAGAAGTGTATCCCTCACTGGTAAGATCAGACCATAAACTAATCTCGCTGGATATTCACATCCTGATTCCACCCCCTGCCCTGAAAACCACAGTGAAAAACTTCTCTAAAGCAAATTTCACACTCCTCAAAACCGAGGTGGAATCCTTCAAAGCCCCTGGGCCTGTGGAAAATACGGCCCAGACCGCAGAATCCTTTATAAACGCATTCTATGAACACCTTCAGGAATGCATGGATCATGCAATCCCAAATAAAACCAAGACCCAATCCTCCAAAGGCAGACGTCCTGTCTGGTGGACCCCAGCCATAACCAAACTATACAATAGAAGGAGGAAGCTACTACATGAAAGAGCAAAATCCCAAAAAGGGAAGGCATCTCTGATCAGTATTAGCAAAAAACTACGGACACTCATAAAATCGTCTAAGGCCAGCTTCGAGAAAAATTGCACAGGACACTAAGGATAATCACAAGGCTTTCTTTAGTTATGTTAGGAACCTGGGTGGGAATTCCCAGATATGCTCAGAATTAGTCCAAAATGACAAAAAATACACCGAACCCACAGACATTGCCAACATCCTAGCTGACAGGTTCAGCGCAAACTCCCCACCAAAGGGCAAATATCTATCCCAGCAGAGTGCTGCCCCTGACATCTCAGATGCTCAGGTAAGAGCTGCCCTCTCCAAAGCAAAAAACACAGCATCAATGGGACCAGACGGTGTCCCAGGCTGCGTCCTACATGAACTCCAAGAGCTAAACCCAAACATAAAACTACTGTTCAATCTCAGCCTTACTACAGGATATGTACCCAAAGAGTGGCGTACAGCACCAGTGGTCCCTCTCCACAAAGGTGGTGCCTCAACGGATCCTGGAAACTATCGCCCCATAAGCCTGACTAGGTTGGTCTGCAAAGCTATGGAAAGGATCATCATGGACCTCATAAATAAAGATATTGGGGACCTACAGACACTGGATCCTACCCAGTTCGGCTTTAAGGGCAGATCCTGCCTCTTAAACCTGGTTGATTTCTTTGAAACAGTCACCAAGGCCATTGACGAGGGGAAGGTGGTCCACACAGCCTACCTGGACCTCACAAAAGCCTTCGATACAATACCCCACTCTGGCATCATAGATAAGCTCAGCAGCTTAAATATAAACCCCTATATCACTAGATGGGTTGCAAACTGGCTCAAGGACAGAACCCACGTGGTTAGAATTGCTGGAGCCATGTCAGACTCCAAACCAGTTACAAATGACGTCCCACAAGGCTTAGTCCTGGGACCTCTCTTGTTTGGTATATATTTCTCGGAGGTACAGGCCAACACGGAAGGACTGTGGCTGACCAAGTTTGCAGATGACTGCAAACTGGGCGCAATAATTGATTCTCCAGCCGACACAAGCATCCTCCAAAAGGGCCTCATAGAAACAAACAACTGGTGCCAGAGCCATGGCCTCAAGCTAAACGACAAAAAGTGTATAGTTATCCCCTTTGGCAAAAACAAAGTGCCCACAAATTACCACATAGGTGGTAATTGATTAAGTACAGAAGAAGTAATTAGGGACCTGGGGACCCAAGTTGATAGCAATCTCTCATTTGACAACCATGTGGCCAAAGTGGTTAGAAAAACATTTTATATAGCCCACCTAATCATGAAGGGATTCACATCTAGATCATGGGAGGTCATCGTGCCTCTTTACTCATCCCTCATCAGGCCCATAATTGAGTACAATGCCCCTTTTGGGATGTACCTTACCAGACACCTGCAGCAACTGGAAAGACCCCAAAAGTACCTCACCAAGAGGATCAAAGGGCTCAAACAGATGCCATATGCTGCCCGGTTAAAGAAACTCCAGCTCTACTCAGTGGCATACCACCTGCTCAGAGGCGATCTGTGCCTGACGTATAAAGCCATGTCCAACCCGGAATTAATGGACATCCAAATCCCATCGAGATATGCGCTCGAGAGACTTGAACCTCAGCACTGAAATAAATAGGACATGGTGGAGGGACAGATTCATAATCCAGAGGTTCCCTTCACTCTGGAATAAAATCCCAGTCCAGGTTAGGCAGAGTCCCTCATTGACTCTCTTCAAGAGGAATCTTGATGAGTGGATGGGAGATCATAGGTTTACCCTGGGTATCACTTCTGTGTCACTGTTAGACAGAGGCACAGTATACTAACCTCGAAAAAGGGCATAGCAAAATTAATTTAAAATGGGTGGCGAAAGCCAAACACACTCTGGCTAGGCTTATAAATGCCCTAGGGCAGATAGCCTAGTATGAACCTATGAAAAGAAAGTGTAAAAGTAGGCACTTGAACTCTCTACAAGAGTCTGTCACCGAGGATACTGATTTCGATGAAGGGGAGGGTTCCCCAGAATCACCACCCAAGGATGTCTCATTTGGAGACATTATTCAGATCCTAAAGCAAAAATGTAGCTGGTCTTTTATTTCTGGAAGCATTTGGTATTGTCCCTTCTATCTTCTGGGTTACTCTGCCTGCTGATGAACTTATTGATTTGATTTCCAAGTTGGCGTGGAAGGAAACATGCAATTGAGCCAATCCCCAAGAGAACAGACCAGATTCTGGCTCCACCAGTAGGCCAGGAGTATTGGAGTAAACGGGTTCCAGTAGATGCCATGGTCATGACGGTAGCTACAAAAAAGGGAACTTGTGGAACAAAGTTCAGCTGTCTCCTCCTAATAGACAGTCTAGGGAGATAGATTTGGGAAGCGTGTTTATGTTTCAGTGACATTTGCACTCAGATCGCTGAGCTATCTGGTACATTTTATGGGACTACAAAGAGATTTGATTAGAGAGTTCTCTTTCTGGAACAGGAACTGTTGAGGCTGAATCTTTAGTAGTCTCTCAGTTGGCTACCCTACAAGCTACATCCAATTTGTTCATGAGGCTCATCTCTCACACTGCAGAAGGCACCTCAAGAGCGGCAGGTTCAGGTATTTACATCTGAAAGCATGCCTGGATTGTGCCTATGTGATTTTGCAGAGCCCTTCAAGTCATTGTTCTTCAGTGTCCACTTTGATGGCCCTTCTTTGTTTGGCCCCACAGTTAGACACAGTCCAGGTGTGAGAAAGGTAGAAAGACCCTTTCTGCAGTGGGCGTACATTTTTCGATACCAGAAAGGATTTTTTTTGCAGGAATCCATGGGGATGTCAAAAAATGTGGTTCATAAAATCTCAGGGTCCTTTCCAAGACGCACGTGTAGTTACCCTAGAAGTAGAGGGGGGGGGACGATAAAAGAAGATAATGCACCCATGGCAGAGGAGGCCCACAAAACCGGGGGTCTAGCGATGGGAGGGGTCTAGAGATTCCTTTTCGGACAGACCCTTTCAGCACTCCTGAATGGAGACCCGATTGCCTACCTCTGGAGGCAGTTTTGGTCATTATCTCTGCACCGATCAGCCTGGATAGAGATAACAAAAGACAGTTGGGTGCAGAGAATTATTTCCAGAGGTTATAGAATTCTCTTTTTGCCTACCTCCTCCATTGCCAAGAAAATTTCCCGATGTTCCACCCAATCAGAAGAAAGCAGCAGCACTAGAAATTCAAAAGCTGCTATAAAAAAAGTCATCCAGGAGGTCCCGACGAGACCAAATAAAATCTGGAACTTACTCTAGATTAATTGTAGTGCCAGAGAAAACAGAGGACAGGAGACCAAGTTTGGATTTCAGTGTATTGAACAGGTCAGTTAGACACACAGTTCCAGATGGTCATGGTTCAGTCCATTCTCCCTTTTCTGGGCAAGGACTACTGGATGTGTTTGATGGACTTTCAGGATGCATGCTGTCGCATAAAGATGCACAGATGATGCAGAAGGTACTTACACTTCCGGCTGGGAACCAGTCGCTGTCGGTTCAAAGCACTGTCCTTTGGTCTCATCACAGCCCTCTGGGTGTTCACCAAGTGTATGGCAGTGGTAGCAGCTCTCTTGAGACTGCAAGGGTTCCTGGTGTTTCCATATTTAGATGACTGGCTCATTACCACCCTGACTAGCCATTGACTGATAGCTGAAGATCAGGTGTTACAAATCTGTTCACATCTTGGAATAACCATAAATTACAAGTCTCATCTACAACCAATTCAGACATTAGAATTCTTAAGAGCAGTGTTCAACACAATGTGTGATGGCTTCTCTTCCAATATCAGGAGTGCAAACAATAAGGATGCAGGTCAGGAAAGTAATTTTCAGTAGCAGAATTTCAGCCCGACTGATTCTACAAGCCTTGGTTCAATGTCGGTGGCAATAATTTTAGTCCCCTTAGCAAGATTCCACATGAAAATTCTACAATGGATGCTAGCTACATGATGGCCAGTGCTTTCTCAACCCGTATCAGCTAAGATAAGAATAACCCAGTGTGCAAATGATACCTTTCTTGGTGGATGCAGTCATGACATCTGTTACAAGGCTGTCCTTTCATTCTCTCTAGGCCCATGGCCATAGTGACCATGGATGCTTCCCAGATTGGGGAGGGGGGAGTACTTCCTGGATAAAACAGTCCAAGGCACTTGAGTCCCCTGTAGAGGTCAATTTGCATATCAATGTTCTGGATATTAAAGTGGTGCTCTTAGCATTGCAAGCATTCCAGGACATACTTCCTCTCGGGACAGTTGCAGTCCAGACAGACAATATGTCAGTAGTCTGGTGCATCAACAAACAAGGGGGAACCAGATCTTATCCTGTGTTGAGAAGCCCTCACAGTGTGTGACAATGGGTGATATCTTCCAGCCACTTTCTAATAGCAACACATATTCTGAGAAAGTCCAGTGTGATAGCTGACAAACTGAGCAGGTCCATCTTACTGTCTCATGGTCTCTGACCAACAACAAAGTGACGGAAATGATTTTCAGTCTTTTGGGCCATCCTTGGTGTGAACTTTTTGCCTCTTCCCTAAACAAGTGCATCAGCTTCTTTGCCCTGATCCTCCCACTGGGGGAATCACTGAAGGATGTCGTCATGCTCCATGATTGGTCCCACACTCTAATGTATGCTTATCCTCCAACTCCCCTAATTCCCAAATTCCTTCAGGAAGCAGCCCAGTTGAAGAGCAGTCATTCTCATTGCACCTTACTTGCCTCAGCAGATTTGGTTTCCCTTCCTTTGGCCTCATTTACTATACCCACCTTGGATTCTGGACAAATTTCCAGACCTTATGCCTCACCTGACAGGCATGGTACACCTGGATATTTCAAATTTCAAACTGACAGCATAGTTTCTCCAATTCCTTTAATAACCAGGCAACCAATGCTCTCTTCCCCTGTCTGTTCCATACTTTTATCTTCTCATAAATCTACTAGGAAATTCTACAGGAGTAAATGGAGAAGGTTTGTTTATTGGGCAGAGCAGAATTAAATAGACCCCTTCTCAGCTCCAAGTCATTCTGTTCTAGAATTTTTAGCGGGTTTGTTTAACGAGGGTGCTAGTTCATCAACTATTGAAGTTCAAGTCGCAGCAATCTCTAACTTTCATCTGGGATTTCAAAAATTTTCCCTGGCTGCTTCTAAACTGTAAAGCATTTTTGAAAGGAACTCTTCTGCTAAGACCCGCGTGTAAAGACTCCATGCCACCATGGGATTTAAATTTGGTATTGCAAGCCTTAATAAATTCTTCCTTTGAACCTGCAGATAAATGTGATCTTAAATGTTTGACCTGGAAAACTGTCTTTTTAGTTGCGATTACATCTGCTAAAAGAATTTCAGAACTTAAAGCATCATCTTCTGAGCCTCCATATTTGATTTTTCCATAAGGATAGGGTCACATTACATACCAGTGCTTCCTTCCTAAGGTGGTGTCAGATTCCAACATTAACCAATCCATTAACTTGCCAGTATAGTTCCCACAATATACAAATAACGGGGAATATATGCTGCACTTACTGGATGTTCACAATTACATTTCTGCCTACACAGAACAAAAGGGATTAGAAAGACAGTTCAGTTATTTGTTTCCTTCGCACATAATAAATTGGACAAATTGGTCACAATGGTAACTCTAGCTAGATGGCTGACATATTGCATTACCTTTATAACAAATTAAATCTGCCCTTACCAAAAACCATTAAAAGTGCATTCAACTAGATCTAGGGTAATGTCTGCTGTCTTCCAGTCTAGAGCTTCTATGGATAATATATGTGCAGCTACAACTTGGTCAAATCCTCATACCTTTATCACTCATTGCAAACTAGATCTGGTCACAAGAGGAAGAGTAGCCTTTGGCTCAATCATGCTCAGGAATATTCTTCCTTAGAGTCCACCAGGAATAACTGACTTCTGAAGGAATGAGGTATTTCAGGACACCTATGTCCTTGTGTTGTATTTTCTTTTATACACTCTGTCAAGTTGCAGACAAGATGTGAGGGATGTTAGAGGTAGTGCATTATGATTAGGGAAGGAGCTTGAGAGTTTGTTGAAGGCCACAAACCTGTAGAATGGCAGTCATATCCGAGGATCAGACCCAATCCCATTAGTTGAGAAAGATTAAAAATGGACAACACAGATGGACCATTACGGTAAGTACATAACTTCTTTATCTGATGTCCCTTTCATTATGCATCACGAGTGGGTCTTTGGATCCATCCTTGGATCCTACTCGACCACTTATTCCAGACATACGATCCGAACCTCAAACTTCTCACTCTTCTTCAGTCCCTCAGATCTTGTTTGCCACCTTCCAGCACAGAAGCCATTCCCAGTACTCGGTTTCAGATAAGTGGTGTTCATTTACTTTACGGTTCTATTATGAGCTATTTTGTTACCTTCTAAGTTTTTAGGTGTATTCTGTCACTTTTAGCTGATATCTCCCCTGCCTTTTTTTGGACTTTGTCATTGTTGTTAGGATTTTCATGCCTTCCACTTTCTTTGCTTCCTTTTTCTTCCTTCTTCATATATATATATATATATATATATATATATGTGTGTGTGTGTGTGTGTGATATATATATATATATATATATATATATATATATATATATAAATTCCCATATTTATAATTTGCTTCTGTTAAGTAGTATAGTGTTAGTGTGAGTCCTGTGTGTGCTTCTATACTGTTTTTCAGCATTTCGGACAAGCCCTCAGTTTTAAAAGATGTGCCTATTGTGGGTACGAGATTTCCAAATTGGATGTCCATAAGAGGTGTGTGTATTGTCTTGGGCCAGGGCACTTCTAGGTTCCGTGCAATATATTCTCAGTCATCAATACCCGACCCCTTGCTGAACGACAAAACAAGCTGATCTTGAGGCCTTCTGTCCTCTGGAGCTCAGATGCCTATTTGTAAGAAGCATGCCCACTCAACTACCCCAGGAACCACGACTTCTGCTCCTGAGAAATGCAGGAAACTGCAAGAGCCTTCATCTTCGGATTTCTCCTGATGTTCTTCGTGTTTCACTGTTGCAGTCATCACACTTGGGTTATCCTGCCAGGGGTAGCCCTCAGTCGGCCCGAATACCAGAGGCTTAGCCTTTCTGCGTCGGTTGCTGTCGCTCCAGGACTGACGTCAGGTCATCAGCCGACGCCATTACATCAGTCTTTCTTGCCGAGGAGCCCGAACCAGAAGCAGTTCGCATGAGTGCCGGTTGGCCACTACTTGAGTTTTTGTTTCCAAAGTTGAAGTCTTCTAAAGCTAAGTACCCCTTTCTTGCTCTAACCGATGTCAGAAAAAGTCAACAATTGTCTCGCCTGTGGAAAGCAAATACGATACCGAGATTTCCATTCTTACTGCATCACCTGTTTAGGCCCAGACCACGACGTTCCTCGCTGTTGGTTTTGTGCTTTGTTCAATAACTATAAGAACTATATGTCATCGGGCTGTTATCGTAGCTAAATATTTTTGCTCTCTATCTCCGTATTCCAAAATGGCTTTGGTAAGCCATCCGACTACTAATCTTCCGAAAAAGCATAAGAATAAAGACAGACTGCACAGGTCCAAAACTGCCGACGACTCTTCCGTTAAGCTAGTCGCCAGTTTGCCGGTACTCAGTGAGGTGCTTTCGCAGCCCCTGATGGCTGCTTCTATGGATTTGCAAGATGCTACCGAGACCCATTCGGAGTCGGGTATAATACGATACTCTTATTTGACTACAGAACCTGCGGATGTCTCTACCTTGGATAGGTCTGGAGCCGCTGTGCAGGCACTGGCTTCTGAGGAAGTTGTTAGCACTACCTATATTAGACACAAACCGACGGCTTCTTCAGTTCTTTCTAAAACTACAGAGTTTCTAAGGTCCAGGGTATGAACTACGCCTAAAATAACGACGACCCAAGCTCACATACCTGCTTCCATGCCTCAATCTCAAATGCTTAAAATGGTGGAAGACCTTATCATACTTATTAGGGGAAGCCAAGCCTACCCTTTCTAAAAGAAAAGAGACTTGTCCCCAGCAGCTTTATCTGACCAAGAGTCCGACAACTCTGAGGTTTCTGATTATGAAGACATGCCCTTATCTGCTTATGAGGATTCAGATGCAGAGGAATCCATTCCTTCTGCCTCTCCTCCAGAGGATTTTACTTTTGGTGAAACCCTACATACCTTGAGAAAGCATTTCCATTGGGAATGCCAGGGTTATCTTCAGTCCAAAAAGAGACTCGGGGAATTTTTAGATTTACCACAGCACATACCCCTAGCTATTCCTCCTGTTCTGGATGTTGTGGATGATGTTTTCATGGAATCCAGTTTAACTCCTGATACTCTTACCTCCTGCTCCCAGGAAACCTGACTGGTATTAGAGTCACTGACTCCCACAAATTTCTTTTAAAAAATCCTACTGCTGACCCAGAGGTCATCTCCCAAGGACCAAAAGGAATAAAAGCAACCACAGCTAAGAATCCCACCCCTTCGGACAGGGATTCCAGAGCTTTAAACAGATGGGGTAAAAAAGTATACACCTCTGCAACTCTTGCCATTAGAGCATTAAATTGTCAGTTCCACATGCTGAAGTACCAGCAACATACTATGGAACTTATTAAACAAAAGTTATCTACCTTTCCAGGCTATGCAGAAAATAATGAATTACAGGAGCTTATGCATTCTGCAAGCCAAGTTACTAAGCATACCCTGCAATGTGGGTTTGACACCCTAGAAGCATCCTGAAAAGGGCAGCAGTCACAGGTTTTGTACTTGGAAGGCATGTTTGGCTTAAGAAACAGACCTTGCCAGACCATGACAAATCAAAATTATTGGATGCACCACTGAACAAAAACAATCTGTTTGGCCCCAAGGCAGAAGAGGTTTTAAAAAAGATGGAAGGAAAAGCTTAATCTATGCAGACAGTTAAAGACTTTTTGCAAGTCCAGCCTCCTAGATTCAGTAGGCATTGTACCTCAAAACACTGGTCCTTTCCAGCCCCCTCTAGGCCGTCTCAGACTGGACCTAGGGAAGCAGAGCACCCCAGACAGCAAACCCAGGTAATGCAGAGATCTAAGCAATAGAGTACCTCCACTTCTAAAACAGGGAGTGCTAAGCCACCCCCACGCGGAAAGAATTCACAATGACTTTTCAACTCCACCTCTGCAAACCTGCTTGTGCCCCTAGGAGGAAAACTTGCCTCCCATGCAGAAAACTGGGCGTCCATCACCAATGATCGATGGGTCTTCAACATAGTGTCCCAGGGGTACAAATTTTATTTCCACACACTGCCAACCCCAAAAGGGTTCCCAGATCTTCCTCCAAACCAGTGGGCAGAGGCACAAAACCAAGTTCATTCCCTGCTCTCCATGAGGGCAATTCAGCCTGTTCCTGCAGACCAGATAGGCCAAGGATTCTATTCCAGACTTTTCCTGGTACCCAGAAAAGAGGGCACCTGCCACCCAATCTTGGATCAATCCATTCTAAACACCTTCCTGGTGGTACCAAAATTCAAAATGCTCACCCTGCAGCAGCTTCTTCCTATGCTATCCAAAGATGCCTGGTTAGCCACTATAGATCTAAAAGAGGCCTATCTGCACATCCCAATCAGAGACTCTTGCAGGAAATATATTCGTTTCAGGGCAGGATCTATGCGTTATCAGTTCTCTGCACTTCCCTTTGGCTTATCCACTGCTCCCAGAGTTTTCATAAAATGCCTGGCTCCAGCCATTGCTTTTTGCAGACAAAGAAATATTCAAATCTACCCCTACTTGGATGACTGCCTGATTCAGGCAGAGTGTCAGGAAAAGCTGTTACATTACCTGGCATTTTTAAAAGACCTACTGACCTCACTGGGGTACACTATAAATGAAAAGAAATCCAAACTAGTCCCCAGTCAGAAAATTGTATTCCTGAGAGCAAGCCTGGACACAGCATCCCAGATGGCATTCTATTTGACAGGCTACATGTTCTTCATGTTTCACTGTTGCAGTCATTACATTTGGGTAATCTGCTGGTAGGTTGCCCTCAGTCGGCCTGAATTCCAAAGTCTTGGGTCCTGCATCGGTTGCTGTCTTCTCTTCCATGACGTCAGGGGTATAAAACATGCAGCCAACGCCATTTTCTTTCGTCTTTCTTGCCGCACAGTGCCCGAAGCAGAAGCATTTCGCAAGTGCCGGTCGGCCGACTACCGAAATATTCGAGTTTGAGTTTCAGAACCAAAGTCTTCACTAAAGCTAAGTACCCCGTTGGGGAAACTTTTTTCTTGCTTTTTACCGATGTCAGAAGAAGTTAATAATTGTATTACTTGTGGGAAGCAAATACCTCATAAGGATTTCCATTTATACAGTATTCTTTGCCTAGGCCCTGATCACATCATGCTTGGCTGTCGGTTTTGTGCTAGATTTAACCAACGCACTATTAAGTGTTGGTATATTTTTGCATCAAAATATTTTGGAAACGGATTTAACTACCCAGAAATGTCGGATAGCCATCCGACTACAGGAGTACATAAAAAACACAAAGAAAAGGGCAGAGAAATGCAGTTGAGATCCAAAACAGACAACAAAGCTTCTCCTAAGCTAGTCGCCGGTTCACTGGTACTCAGTGAGGCGCTTTCCCG